>NC_056735.1:363100758-363373258 GCF_019279795.1 Protopterus annectens
TCACCTGTACATCACACATCAAATAGCCAAACTTATTGCTTCATGACTAAATTCAATCAGAATTTATGCGCCCCAGGCTTTAGCTTTTCAAAAGCCACCAACTTCTTTTATTCTGTGTTTATTAGGCCTCCTGGCTGTAGCCATTCACTTAGTTTCTTTGGCCAGGTTTTGCATGAGAGCTCTGTAATGGGTGCTGTCCATCCACAACATGCACCATGGACTTTTCTATTTGCTTAACTGAAATTTGTCAACATATTGATCATGAATGCTTCCTTCCTAGCATTGAGGGGAGGGGCATTTTGAGGGGAAGACTGTCCAAGGTACCTGGTCCTGTTTGGAGGCCCATTTTCACATAAGTGTCTTGGAGATGAGGAGTACTCTCTCCTCAAAGGTTTGATAGCCATCCCACTGACAGCATGTCAGTGGTCTGGTATATGAACAAATAAGGGGTAACTTGGCCTCACCCTCTGTCAAAAGACTATGAGAGGTTGGGAATGGGGAATGTCCTCTCACATTTTCTATTAGCAATGCTTATTCCAGGAAGGTCCAACATTCTCGTGGACTAACTCAGCCGTTGCTTATTGATGCTTTATGAATGACCAATGCATTAATAGCGACTGAGATCTTCAGTCACTGGAGTCTATCTTCTGTGATCTTTGCCACTCCTTTCAACACCAAGTGCAGCAGTAATTTTGCTCTACTTCCTGTATAGTGGCAATTACCGAGGGACATTATTCTGCACGCTTGGCCTCCCGGTCTGCTCTATGCCTTTCCTCCAGCTCCCCTGATCAGAGTTTCTACAGAACACCAAACACTGGAGAGCAACTGTCATTCTCGTCGATCCTGACTGGTACGGTTCCCCTTTCTGTTGCCTCATCTCAAACACCTGCCTTAGGTCTTGGATGTGATTTCAGATCTGATTTCCCATCTGTCTGGTCAGCCACACCCAAACCTCAAATCTCTCAAACTAACTGCATGGTTTCTCTGATTCCAGTGGTAGCCAAATTTTCAAAGAAAGTCCTTTATATACTTTGATCTTCCAAGAAACTGTTCACTAGAAAGGTGTATTCGAATAAATGGACAAGATTTCCTTAATGGTTTCTGCAAAAAGCTTGGACCCCGTTTCAGGTCCAGTAGATGCTATACTGGATTTTTTTTGCTGGTCTTTTCTATTCAACGTCTAGTTGCTCTCCTAGGAAGGTCCACTTAGAAGCCATTTCTAAAGTTCATACGAGTTCCAGAGCAGACTTCTTGGGATCCTTGAAATTATGTAAAGCCCTTTTAAAAGGTGACTTTCTGCTCAGACCTACAGTTCCAGGATCCTGTTCTCCCAGGAACTTTCCCATGGTTGTACAAAGTCTGACTTCAGCCCCTTTTGAGCTATCTAAACTCTGGAGCTAAAGTTTTTGATGGCCAATACCTTGGCCAGAAAAGTTTCAGAGCATCAGGCACACACCTGCTTTTTCCCATATCTGGTAGTTCCTAAGGACTGGGTTTTCCTATGTCCTAATCCATCCTTTCATCATAAGGTGACATCGAGATCTAACCTGAATCAGTCTGTACAGCTTCCTGTTTTCTTTCCATATTTCAGTAATGTTTCTTTGTTTATATGTTTGTTAGCTCAGGTTTCCATTGAAAACAGCCAAACATCACAAAAAGTTTGATCAGTTATTTGTGGGGTTTTTTTCATTTTCTTTTTAGAGCTACATTTGGAAAACTAGTGTTAAAAGTGACCTTGTCCAAGTGACTGTTTCAGTTGTTCGTTTTCTACGTAACCCAGGGCTATTTCTACTACAACAGTGGCTACTTCAGCAACTTCCTTCAGCTGAACTTCTTTGGGTGATATTTGTGGAGCTTCAGGTTGGTCAAACACACATCTTTGTCACCCTTTATAAACTTAACCTAATGTCCAGGTCTGGATCTGCTTTTTGTACCACTGTTATAAAATGTTCCCTCCCTAGTACTACCCAGAAGAATGGCTGGGGAACTCTGTTCCACATGTTGAGATGCACAAAAGACCACATCAGATGCTAAAGTTATGTACATAACAATGCTAGATCCAGGTTTCTATTGTTCTTATTAACCACCCTCTCCCACCATTCCACCTCCAACTTGTCCTTATAGTTTGGCTCCTGGTAGACCACTTTGGTCCACCTGACGACTTGCTTTGGACTCTGTAGTCACCTTTTGTCATTCTTCCTTTTGCTTTAGAGAGATTTGTTGATTTCTGTTCTTTAGGATCAATGTTGAACTGAAGAGATTCAGGGCTGCAAAGCAGTATCGAGAGCTGAGGTGAAGCTTTAGAGCTGAATGCTTTTCAGTGCTGATGTTGGATCCGAGAAACCCACAGTTTGTTGAAAGAAGACGACACGGATCTAGTCATGTCATGAGGTTTACCTTCCCACCAGACTCCACTACTCGTCTTCTGGTTCCTTTCTCTGCTTAAACATGAAGCAAATGCAAGTCTCCTTGGCTCCTCTTCTATCTGGAAGAAGACGACATTTACTGAAGAGTCTCTGCTAGGCTGGATCCCTCTCTCTCTTAGCTCCTGATAGTTGACTCTGCTGTGGCCAGACCTGGGTCCTCAGATGATGGATTTCAGTCTGTTGTAGCTCCTCGGGAAGCCACTAAGGACTGAGAAGTTTATAGGTAATCTACAGCTGTGGAATTGCCATCAGTGGACAAGGGAAAAACACTCTTTGTAGTCTCTGGGGAGCGAGCAGGTGAAGATCTCTCATGTAGCCGGGCAGTGTTGTCTTCCCAGGCTAGTGCCTCTGTCTTGGTTTAATCTTTTTCCAGGTAGTCTCCCAAGAAAATAAAACAAAACCACTAAGAATGTTTTCTCTCCTGTTTCTTTTAATTATTGACAGGGAAGACTTAGTGGAATATGCTAAGGGGTTACTTTCTGCCTTTATTGTTTTAAATCTTGTTTCTTCAATGACTTTAAATAGAAAAAGAAAAGTATTTCATTAATATTCTGACAATGATTCTCAGTCAAAAGAGAAAGGAGTGGAGAGGGAGTGTTTTTCTTCAATGAATTCTCCTCAAGCTGAAGATACTGAAGAAAGTGTTACTTCACATTTCTTCCAGAACAGTTATCTTTTCCCGAGGCTGTAGTTTAAGTAACATTTATTTCACTGGGAACAGAATAAAATCCCTGTTTTCCAGCAAACATATGATCTGTTACAGCTGGATCTTCTCAGCCTGTAGCTTGTCCTCCTTGTGTTTTCTACTTTAGAAGATCTTTACTTAACAGCTAGCAGTATGGCTGACTGTCATCCTCCTCCTCCTAAAAGTTCTGAGAGATTATATGAAGTATCTCAGACATGTATCTGTTTTCTAGGGTCTGTATTGCAATGTCTAAAGACATGTTTGCCGAACAGGTCTTAGTCGACATGGAAATATCAACCTGTTAAAATCCTGAATGGCTGCGTCAGTGAATTTTTTCCCAGGGAAAAAATTGCTCAGCCGTACACAAAAAAAAAAAAAAAAAAGAACTTTCAAACCCTACAGAGTTGGGGCCTTGGCCCCACACCTCCCCCTAACTAAATATACGAACTCCCAAGAGCGCATTTCTGTGGAGAAAAGGACAAATCCCCAATGATGGCCTTTCAGGATTTTAACAGGTTGATATTTCCGTGTCGATTAAGACGTGTTCGAACATGTCTTTCGACATGGTAATATAGACCTGATGTTCTTCGTGTTTCACTGTTGCAGTCATTACATTTGGGTTATCTGCCTGCAGCTAGCCCACAGCCGGCCTGAATATCAAAGTCTTGGATCCCTGCGTCGGATGCGGTCTCTTCTTCCATGACATCAGGTCTTCAGGGGTATAAAACATGCAGCCAACGCCATTACATCAGTCTTTCTTGCCATGCGGTACCCGAAGCAGAAGCAGCTCGCAAGTGCCGGTCGGCTGACTCCTGAAATTTTCGTTTTCATGTTTCAGAACCGAAGTCTTCAAAAAAGCTAAGTTCCTGTTGGGGATCCTTTTTCTTGCTCTAAACCGATGTTAGTAAAAGTTAATGATTGTATTACCGTTGGAAAGCAAACCTAAAGATTTTCATTCGTATTGCATTCCTTGCTTAGGCCCAGACCACGACATCCCTTGCTGTTGGTTTTGTGCCTTATTCAATCCCCGAACTATTCGCCATTGGTTTATTTTTGCAGCAAATTATTTTGGTACTCTCTCTAACTATCCAGAAATGGCTTCGCTAAGCCATCCGACTATGGACATTCCGAAAAAACGTAAAGTTACAGACAGACCGCACAGGTCCTAAGCTGCTGACGACACTTCCATTAAGCTAGTCACCTGTTCACTTGTACTCAGTGAGGCACTTTCGCACCCCCTTATACCCACTACTTGAGATTCGCAGGCCTCTACTGAGACCCATTCGGAGTCGTGTATGCCACAAAATGCTTCTTCGACCATGGAACCTGCGAATGTCTCTACCTTGGATGGGTCTGGAGCCACTTTGCAGGCACCGGCTTCTGAGAGTGTATTCAGGCCTACAGACTTTCATTTCAAACCTACGCCATCTTATTCTTCAAGGCCAAAAACTCGACCCATGCTTTGAAAACTGATGTTCTAACCACATGGTCAGGCCCATATGACTAAAAAACAAATAAGAATGGCTTAAGACCTTATTACTTTAATTAGGGGAAGCCAGCCTTCTCCCTCTGAGACCTAGAAGTGATTTTCCTTCTGATCAGGATTCTGAAATTTCTGTTTCTTCTGATTACCAGGATTTGTCCTTATCTACCTAATGAGGATTCTGATGCAGAGGATTCCATTCCCTCTGCTTCCCCTCCAGAGGATTTTTCCTGTGGTGAAACCTTGCACACTTTTAGTGAGCATTTCTGCTGGGAAAGCCAGGATTACTCAGACTCCAAAAAGAGGCTTAGGGGATTCTTGCTCCTCCCTCAACACAGGCCTTTAGCTATCCCTCCTGTCCTGGACATTGTAGATGATGCCTTCTTGGAATCTAGCCTGGCCCCAGACACTTTACCTCCAGCTCCCAGGAAACCGGACAGGTATTACAGAGTACCTGACTCTCACAAGTTCCTCTTCAAGATTCCTCCTGCAGATCCAGAGACCATTTCCCAAGGTTCAGAGGCATTAAGGCTACTGCTGCCAAATATCCTACCCCTTCTGAGAGAGATTCTAGAGTCTTGGACAGATGGGGTAAGAGGGTATATACACTTCTGCTACTTTGGCCTTTAGGGCTTTAAATTGCTAGTTTCATATGGTAAAGTATCAGCAGCATATTATGGGACTACTTGGACAGAAAATTATGTTGATTCCTGATTGTGCTGAACACAAAGAATTGCAAGATTTAATGCATTCTGCAGAACAAGTTGTTAAACATACTTTCCAATGTGGTTTTGACGCTTTAGAAGTATCTTGCAGGGCTGCTGTGACTGGGTCTGTACTTAGAAGGCATGCTTGGCTTAAGGAACAAAACTTGCCAGATCCTGTTAAAGCTAAATTACTGGATGCTCCCTTAAACCAAGACTGCCTTTTAGGAAACAAAGCAGAAGTCCTCAAAAGGATGGAGGAAAAAGCTGAATCTATGCAAACTGTAAGATTTCCTACAAGTACAGCCTCCCAGATTCAGTAGGCATTGGCCTTTCAAGAACTGGTCCTTTCCAGTCCCTTCCAGGCCTTCTCAGTTCAAACCCAGGAACAGCAGACCACCTAGGCTACAGTCTGACTGTGCACTGATCTAAGCAGTGGGGGGCTCCCACTCCCAAAGCAGGGAGAGTAGTAAGCCACCCCCTGTGGAAAAATGGCACATTGACTTAACCTTAAACCTTCCAAGCCGTGCTCTTCTACCTGCTCCCGTAGGAGAAAGCTTGCCCTGCATGCAAAATCTTGGGAACTCATTACCCAGGACAAATGGGTTTTGAACATAGTTTCCCAAGGATACAGATTCCACTTCTACACACTACCAACCCCAAATGGTTGGCCAGACCTACTCCCCAAATCAATTGGTGGAGGCCCCAACAGCAGGTTCTCTCTCTTCTCAGTATCAGGACTATTCATCCTCTCCCAGCAGAACAAAGGGGACAAGGTTTTTATTCAAAACTTTTTCTGGTACCCAGAAAAGACAACTCCTGGCATCCTATCCTGGACCTCTCTATTCTCAACACCTTTCCGGTGGTTCCAAAATTCAAAATGCGAACTCAACAGCTTCTTCCTATGCTAGCCAAGGATGCCTGGCTGGCAACCCTAGACTTAAAGGAAGCTTACCTGCACATCCCAATTAGAGGATCCTGCAGAGACAATACCTGCATTTCAGGGCAGGCTCCATGCATTTTCAGTTCTCTGCACTTCCCTTTGGCTTATCTACTGTGCCCAGGGTGTTCACAAAGTGTCTAGCTCCAGCCATTGCATTTTGCAGGCAGAGAAATATTCAGCTTTACCCATACTTGGACGATTGTCTGATTCAGGCAGAATGCCAGGACTTGCTATTACAACACCTGGCATTCGTAAAGAAACTTCTAACCTCACTGGAGTACACCAACAAAAAGAAATCTCACCTAGTACCTTGCCACCAGATTGTATTCCTTGGAGCAAGCTTGAACACAACTTCCCAGATGGCATTCATCACTCTGGAGAAACAAGTTTATTTGGCAACCTACTTCAAACTATTGGCCACAAAACCCCAGCTATCCGCAAGGAAAATATTGCAAGCTCTGGGGTTCATGGTCTCTTGCATTCTACTAATTCCATATACAAGACTGTGTATGAGGAAACTCCAGTGGTATCTTAAAAAGCCTATGGTGTCAACATTCTCAGGACCTGGAGCAATGATTTCTATCATTCCTTGTATAAAGACAGAGTTCCTCTGGTGGGCAAAGGCCTGCTACCACAACAAAGGGCTCCCTTTCAGTCTACCCCCTGCCACCTAAACCCTAACAGATGCATCAGACTATGCATGGGGGGCTCACATGGCAGTGCATTCAGGGCAAATGTAACCCAAGACAGATGCACCTGCATATCAATCAAAAAGAAATGTTAGCTCTACAGAATGCTCTGACAGCCTTCAAAGACCGTATTCTTCTAGGACAACTATTGGTAAAGACAGACAACACCACAGTTATGTGGTACATAAACAAGCAGGGAGGGAACCCACTCGTACCCTCTCTGCAGACCAACCATGGCTCTGTGGGACACAACCTCGAGCTACCAAGTACACCTACAAGCACAATTCCTGCCAGGCAAGCTAAATTCCCTGGCAGACGACTTAAGCAGAAATCTCATGGACCCACAGGAATGGAAACTAGAACCCAAAATATTCAAACTTTTGAGGGACAAATGGGGGACTCCAGAGGTAGACCTGTTTACCTCCCCTCAGAACTTCCAATTGAACAAACTCTGCACAAGAACTCCCCGCAGTCAAGCTTGGAAAGTGGATGCCCTGTCCTTTACCTGGGAAAGCCTCTCGGTTTATGCCTTTCCCCCTCTGCCTCTACTCTTGAAGGTTCTACTAAAGATCAAACAGGACAAGTTGAGGACAATACTGATTGCACCAGACTGGCCACGCCAACACTGGGTACCCCCTTTTGCACAGTATGACACTGCTGCAACCATGGCACTTGTCTCAGACCCCTTCCCTGCTGTCCCAGCAGGTGGGCCAGATTCTGCACCTTCAGCTTCAAACTCTGAATCTTGCAGCCTGGCTAATTCCTTGATCTCTCCCGTAGCATCCCTCAGTAAACAGGTACTGGATGTCATTCTGGAGGCAAGAAGGTCTAGTACTAGAAAATCCTATGCTGAAAAGTGGAAAAGATACTGTTCCTGGAGCCAGGCTCAGGGGATGGGCACAGCGGTGCCCAGCTTACCTCATATTTTACAGTACTTAACAGAAATGCTCCACAAGGGCCTAGCCTTTTCGTCAATTAAAATTCATGCCTCTGCCATTTCAGCCCATTATAATACTGAACCCACCCCTCTTCTCTCACCCCTTGCTGAAGCAATTCCTTAGAGGGGCCAAAAATGTAAGACCCCCCCCCCCCCAGGAGAGCTCCCACTCCAGCCTGGGACCTTAACTCTGTATTAGAAAAGCTCACTCCCCCCCCCCCCCTTTGAACCAGCTGCTACAGCAGAGTTGAAATTCCTTTCTTGGAAAACAGCCTTCCTTCTAGCCCTCACTTCAGCAAGAAGAGTGTCTGAATTACAGGCCCTCATGCCAGTGGAGCCCTTCATTATCTTCCATGCAGACAGGGTTTCCCTCAGGACTAATCCTTCCTTTATGTCCAAGGTGGTGTCTTCTGTGGCCATCAGTCCATTCATTTGCCTATTTTTTTCCCCTAATCCACAAAACATTGGGGAACGAATACTGTACTTTGGACATTCACAGACAACTTACATTCTATTTGGACAGGACTAAGCCGATCATAAAATCTGAACAGCTGCTAGTTAGCTTAGCTGCAGGGACAGAGGGGAAAGGCCATTTCAAAGCAAACCATTTCCAAAAGGGATAGCCCATTGCATTCATTTCTGCTACAAGCACCATGGAAAACTTACCCCACAGGGGATAAGATCACATTCCACCAGGGTTGCATCTACCTCTGCGGCATTTCTCAGAGGGGTCCCTACCAGGGACATCCTAGAAGCTGCTACCTGGAGCTCTGTACATACCTTCATCAAGCATTACCACTTTCCTATCTTTTCTAAATCCAGAGCTGGATTTGCCACTGCAGTCTTGCAGGGCTTAATAGCTGGCCCTAATGCTCTTTAACTTCCTCCTCACTCCCTTAGCTTTGAGAATCAACCCAAGTGTGATGTCTGCAACAGTGAAACACGAAGAACGTAGTACAGTTGTGTACACTTATAAGTGTAGATATTCGAGTGTATTCACTGTTGCAGTCCTGGTTACCCTCCCTCCAGCCCCCTGACTTCTTTTGCCTCTACTTCTTGTTGGTATATTTATTTTTCTTGTGTATTTGCTTTTTGATGTGGGTTTTACCATACCGTTTAATTGCTTCCTATTGTGGGGGCACCTGGCATCTGGGGCAAGAAAAACTGATGTAATGGCTTTGGCTGCATGTTTTATACCCCTGACGACCTGACATCAAGGAAGAAGCGACAGCATCCGACGCAGAAATCCGAAGACTTTGGTATTCAGTCTGGCTGAGGGATAACCTGCAGGCAGATAACCCAAATGTGATGACTGCAACAGTGAATACACTCAAACATCTACATTTATGGTAAGTGTACACAACTGTACTTTAGTTCTTGTGCTTTTTTTTGTCACTATCATTTTCCATTGGAAAAGTAGAAACTGTTTCATTGGCAAGTTCTCTCTGTGGTCTTTTATTGTTTGATGAATGAAAAACGAGTCACGGTCAGCTTGCTGGCTCGCTCTTTGTTGGGTAAACTTTTTATTTCCCCCTTAGTGTGTTCTACATCCAGAAATGTCTTTGAAAATCCAGCAGTTGAATATAGCTTATTGAATCTCTCACTTGTCTCTCAGCATTTCATGATTGCAGAGATAAACTCTCTCTTCTGCGTGGTGTACAGTGAAGAATCAATCTGATGTCCGTTTTCATTCATTCATGACATATAAGTTTGGTCCGACCTCTTAGAACAGACTCTGCCATTATACATAACTTGCGTCAGCCAAAACTCTCGAGCTAAGGCTTTACCTACAGTACCCCTCTTCCCATTACCTCAGATCTCGTTTGCCTCTGAAAATTAGGCATGTTAGCTGATACTCTCAGCTAAGTGCTTTGTTTTTTGTACTTTATTAGTGCGTTTTCTAGTGATTTTGGTAAATAGCTTATTGTATTTCTTCTCTGATAACTCAGTGTTCCTTTTGTGAGTGTTTGACTGTTTTCTACGCACCCCATTTACATAACGGTATTTCTAGTTACTAATGTTGGTAACAGGCCTTCTCACCCTTTCTCTTCCTACTGTTGGTAGCTTTTCGATACCATCATTGGTATCTTCTTCCTTTCACCCTCTTTATCCCTTGGGTATTTCTGGTATACCATTGCTGGTACATGTCTTTTAAAAAAAAAAAAAAAAAAAAAAAAAAAAAAATTCTCTCCCTTCTGCCTGTGTGTGCGTGTGAACTCAGTATGGCAGAAAAATAAAAAGGGACATTCGGTTTCAAGCAATCTCAGGACTGTGACAGAAAGATGCCCAATTCTGATGGGCATCTTTCTTGCGTATACTGTTTGGGTGCCCCATCTAGACATTACTCGTAAAATTTGTCAGGGCTTTAGTGCCTGTACTTTAGCAGAGAGGCATAACAAACTTTTTTTGAAAGGCTTATTGAAGTGTTCTTTTAGTGAAGCCCTCTCTAAGGCTGAGACGTCTTAATCTTTGAAGCCAGATACCAAAAAGAGGAGCCATTCTGTGCCAACCTCACCATTGGAGCACAAGGTAAAATCTCATAAGTTGCAGGTTCTGTCCCTCTCCTTGGAACCAAAACTCAAAGTACCTAAACTGACAGAATCGGCACCTTCTGCACCTACAGTGGCTGTGTCCATTGGTACCAACTGTTATTGAACCAATTCAAACATCTTCGGTACTGACCACTGTTTTGGCTCTTTTGACCTTGTCGGCACCAACAATAGTTTCTGCACCAGCATCAGTTTCTTCTCGTTCGGTTCCAGCTTCCCTTCTACACAGCAACCTGTGGTGCCGAGAGTTGTTGAACCAGTAATACTTCCCAGGACTTAGATATTCTCCTTCAGTGGACCCATTCTTGGGTCAGCTCCCCAGCCCTTTTGTGGATAGGCCTGACTCCCCTTCAGGAATGTCGATCAGTTCTTCCAGGAATCTCTGCGAATTGGATGTGGTCAGGTTGGTGGACCAGCTTTTGGCAGCCAGGGGTCTTCCCACACCAAAACAGACCTCTCTCCCTCCCACACCCGAGGCTTACTCTCTAAGGACTCCACCATTTTATCCTCCTTCAATGTTCTGCCAAGGTTTGGAGCCCTCCACTTTGCTTCCGGTACCAGCTACCTGGGTTCCGGTAGTGGACCTCACCTCAGCACCAGGATCATCTGTTGTCTTCGGTTCCTTCAGATCCATTACACACCTAGGACTGTGGTTTGCCTGTTGGCTCCAAGACCCTTAGTACGGCTCCAGTTGTTTCTACAGCGCCGTTTTTGATTCTTAGGACCATGGCGGTTTCGAACACTCTCTGCTCCAGCTGTGGGTGGCAGGTAATCGGAACAAGGTGTGAACCCGGTTACAAATTTGTCTTTCTCTGTTTTGGGCTCCATTCCATCTTCAGGTGGGCCTGCCTTCTAGATCATGGAGAAAGCTTTGGCCTCTGCAGATTCCCAGCTGGCTCCATCCTCATTGGAGTGCTATATTTTCGTATCCTCTGGATCTGAAATAGTTAACTTCATTCGTACATCAACCTATGGGTATCGGATCCATATCAGATCCAAGCCGGCAGCTTCAGACAGCTAAGATCTGAACTCCAAGTTCCTCCCCTGTACCCATAACCCCCTGCTATCCCTTCCTGACCTCAGATCTCGTTTGCCGCGGTTCTGAACAGCAGCTTTGAACGAGCTTCCAGGCGTAGGATAGGAGTTTGTGAGAAAAATCTTTCTTTTCTGACTTTTTTTGTCTGAAAATTGTTGTGCGTGTGTTCTCACCTAGCTAGATTAGCGTACCTTTGTTTTGTTAGTCAGTTTGAGTGTATTCCCTCCCCATGTGTGTGTGTGTGTGTGTTAAGGTGTGTCAGTTTTGGGGCCTAGTGTGTGGGTAGGATATGTCTGAGGCGCCCAAAGCTTTCTTTTCTAAATGTACCGAGTGTGGCCATAAGCTGTCCCCAGCGGATGGCCACACTCTGTGCTTTATTTGCCTTGGGGTTGAACATCTCTCCTCGGGCTGCACTATTTGTGCAGCGTTCTACCCCAGGGCCCTCAGGGACAGGAGGTCGAAGCTGATTCTGGCGGGACTGTTGCCCCCAGACTCTGCTTCGTCCTCTGTTCCCTCTGTGGCTCTTGCCAAGGCTTCGGCAGCGCCACCTTCTCTCCCTCTGGCCGGGACTCACCCTCCCACCCTTGGCCAAGAGGAGAGGGAAGCTAGGAAGGAGAAGCGGAAACATCACAAGAGGCCGGCCGAGACCTCTTCCTTGGCGCCGCCATCTAAGCGAGCTTCTCCGCCTATGGCCTCCAGTTATTCTCCTTCCCGGTTCCGATCTCCCCGTTTCTCACCGGAGGAGGAGGAGACCCGGTCGCCTTCGAGGTCATCGAGGCGGCATTCCCGGCCCGCCTCAGTGGCCTCGTCGAGGTCTACCCGTAGCATCTCTGATGCAGACTTGGACCGGATGATGCGTAGGTTCCTCCAGGCGCAGATGGAGATGGGAGTGCTCCTGCCTACCCCCCTTTTTCGCCCCGATTGCTCCTTCTCCGACCCACTATCGGGGTTCGGAGCCTTCGGAGCCGGGTAGCATTGTAGCCAGGGGAGCATCGGTGCCGATAGTGTCCAGTACTTCGGCTTCGATGGCACCCTCGAGTCTATCGGGTCCCTTTTCTTCGGAGCCGAGAGCTGAGCTTCGGATCTGGAGGTGTCAGTATGACTTCGGCTCTGTCGTGGTCGGAGCATGCTGGCCCTACAGATCCGACTGCCTCTTCTGCCCTGATCCGCACATCGGATCCGAGGGGAGGGTCTGCTCTCGGATCCGAGAGAGAGCAGCTCTCCTTCGGCGTTCGATGTGGTGGAGAGGGTATTGTCGAGGGACTCCAGGCCCCTGGCTATGGCTCCACCCTGCACTCCCTCTCAGACGGGTCTACCTTCCATCACCCGGTCCCAGGAACAGCCTGCGCAAACGTCCCAGATTGTTCCTTTGCCGGAGCAGGATGTAGTTGGTGAGGCCTCCTCGGACAGCCCCCCCGAGGAGGGTCCTCACAAGCGCAAGTGCAAAAGGAGGCACTTGGACTCACCTGAGTCCTTGACAGAGGACACAGACTTGGAGGAAGGGGAAGGTTCCCCAAGGTCACCCCCCCCCCCGAAAACGTCTCCTTCGGAGACATCATGGAGATACTTCGGATCAGAGAGGAGTGGTCAGCCCCAAAACCTTCTTCTGATGAGTCTGTGTTTCTGGAGGTGCTTGACACAGGCCCTTCTACCTCTTGGGTGTCCCCTCCCACCGACCCCCTGGTAGACCTGATTACTACCAGGGCGTGGAAGGAACCGGACACCGTGGAGCCCATTCCAAAGAGGCCTGACAAAAGCTTCAGCCCCCCTTCAGATAAGTCATGTTGGAGCAAGGGAACCCTGGTAGATGCCATGTTGGTGGTGGCCGCCACCAAAAGGGAACTGGCCCAGGAGAGTTCCTCGGTCCATCCTCCAGACACGGAGTCTCGGACGATGGACCGTCTGGGGAAGCGGGTGTTCGCTTCAGCCACCTTCTCTGTGAGGTCACTGAATTATATGGCACACGTGATACGACTCCAGCGGGATCTCATCAAAGAATACGCTGGGTCGCTCTGAGTTCATGTCGGCGGAGGATAAGAAAGTGTTCTCAACCCGAATGGCCACTCTCAAATCTGTCTCTAATATCTCTATGCGGTTACTATCCCATGCCACGGAAGGAGCCGCTAGAGCCAGCAGAGCGGGCCTCGCCCTACGGCGACAGGCATGGCTCCGTCACTGTGATTTCGTGGAACCTTTCAAGGCATCATTCGCAAATGCCCCGTTTGATGGTTCTGCCCTTTTTGGCAAGACCGTACGCTACACATTGGTCCAGAGCGAGAAAGACGGGAAGACATTGTCTGCCGTCGGAGTCTGCTTCTCTGCTCCCCAGAGGTCCTTCTCGAGGAACCAAAAGGGACAGAAGAAGATGTGGTTCCGGAAGTCTCAACAATCCCGTTTCGCTCCGGACCCCTTGTCCTTCAGAGGCAGAGGGGGACAGAGTGGGCGCCGCCCTAGAGGCAGAGGGGGTCCGAAGAACTTTGAGTCCAGAGAACCTTTCTCTGATCGGCCCACGCAGCAACCCTGAAGGGTTACCTGACTGCTCCACTCTGGAAGCAGTCGGGGGCCGTTTCTCGAGGCACCTAGCAACTTGGGAGTCCGTTACAACAGATCGCTGGGTGCTTCAGATCATATCCAGAGGCTACAAGATTCCCCTTCTCAAACCCCCTCCCACTCCCCTGAAGCCTCCCCGATGTCCCACCCAATCAAAGGGAGGCTGCAGCCAAGGAAATCCTCCAGCTGCTAGAAAAAAGAGCAATCTAGCACGTCCCCTCAGACCAGTCCGGATCAGGCTTTTACTCCAGGTTCTTCTTGGTGCCAAAAAGATGGGGGACTTGAGACCAATCCTCGACCTGTCCTTCCTAAACCTGCCAGTAGCCAAAGAAAAGTTCCGGATGGTCACCCTCCAATCCATTCTCCCACTTCTGCAGGAGAACGACTGGATGTGCTCCATAGACCTCAAGGATGCGTACTACCACATTTTGATGGACAGACGATCCAGGAGGTTTCTCCGCTTCCAGCTAGGAGCCAGCCATTACCAGTTCAGGGTCCTTCCCTTTGGTCTCACCACAGCCCCCAGGGTGTTCACCAAGGTTTTGACTGTTGTAGTGGCCCACCTGGGACTCCAGGGAATTCAGGTCTTTCCGTACCTGGACGACTGGCTCCTGACCGCCCCCACCAGGCATCTACTATGCGCAGCCAGAGACTACTTTCTCCATCTAGCTCCCCGGCTGGGGATCACGATCAGCATCAGAAAATCTTCCCTACTTCCCTCCTAAATCCTAGATTTCATTGGAGCCAGATTGAACACAAACCAGCTTCTCTGGCCTTCTTGACTCCGGACCGGCTTCGAACTCTAAAACTCCACATACTGGCCCTTCTACAATCCCCGGCTCCCCCTGTGGAGTTGGTCCTGAGGGCTTTAGGCTCGATGGCGGCAGCTATCAACCTTCTACCCTTGGCACGCTTGAATATGAGGGTTCTTCAATGGACCTTGCAAGTCCAACGGTCCCTCCTGCAACATCCCCTGAGCTTCCCTGTTCCCCTCAGCAGGGTTTGCAGGAAAGGCCTCTTATGGTGGCTCCAGTCCCCGGACCTCCAGAAAGGGCGCCCCTTCTCTATGTCCCCTCCTCTAACCACAGTGACCACGGACGCTTCTCGCCTCGGGTGGGGGGCACTGCATGGGCAGGACTGTCCAAGGCATGTGGACCCATTCGGAGACCTTTTTTGTATATCAGTGTCCTAGAGATGAGAGAGGTGCTTTTGGCATTGCAAGCACTTCACAGCCTTCTTCCCGTGGGGACAATTGCAATTCAGAAAGACAATATGTCGGTTGTCTCGTATATCAACAAACAAGGGGGACCCAGGTCCTATCCACTTTGTCGGGAGGCCATGAGAGTGTGGGAATGGGCGATATCCAACAACCGCTTTCTTATAGCGACGCACATTCCGGGCCGGTTCAACATCTTGGCAGACAGACTGAGTCGAACCATCCTCTCACCATACGAGTGGTCTCTGAACCCCAGAGTAGCAAAGCTAATTTTCTCCAAGTGGGGTCAACCTTGTTGCGATCTTTTCGCCTCGCCTTCGAATGCAAAGTGCAGCGACTACTTAGCTCTAATTCCCCCACCCGGGGAATCCCCCAGACACTCTCTGGTGCTTGTTTGGCCACCTGGTCTACTTTATGCTTACCCTCCTCTTCCCCTGATGCTTAAGTTCTTACAGAAAGCCCGACGGTTGGGGAGCAGAATAATCCTCATTGCCCCATTCTGGCCTCGTCAACCTTGGTTCCCATGTCTATGGTCTCATCTAATGAATCCCCCATGGATTCTAGATCCCATCCCGGATCTGATCTCTCACCCATCAGGCCTGTCAATCCCAAACCTGGACAACCTCAAGCTTACAGCTTGGTTGATCCAGTTCCACTGATAGCTAGGACTTCCGGTATCTCGTCCCCTGTCAAGGCTATACTAGTAGCCGCTCACAAGCCATCTACGAGAAGGATTTATAATAGCAAATGGAAGCATTTTTGTATTTGGGTGGAGCATCAAAACTTAGATCCCTTTACAGCTCCGTTGCCAGCAGTATTAGATTTTCTGTCAGGCTTATTCGACCAAGGTGCTAGCTCTTCTACGGTCAAAGTCCAGCTGGCTGCAATCTCTCACTATCATGTTGGGAGTGATCTCGGCTCTTTGACCTCGTCTAAATTATGTAAGACCTTCCTAAAAGGCACTTTTCTTTTAAGGCCTCCGGTTAAAGATGCAGTCCCTCCTTGGGACTTAACCCTTGTCCTTCAGTCTCTGACAGCTCCCCCCTTTCAGCCTGCAACTTCGATGGATCTGAAATACTTATCTTGGAAGACGTTTTTTCTTGTTGCCATTACTTCGGCCAGAAGGGTTTCGGAACTTCAAGCCCTTTGCGCCAAGCCACCATATTTGATTTTTCACAGATAGAATTTCACTCAGGACCAATCCCTCATTTCTTCCCAAAATTGCTTCGGAGTCTAATATCAACCAATCTATTAATTTACCAGTCTTCTTTCCAAATTACCAGAATAAAGGTGAATACAGGTTACACTTTCTAGACGTACATAAGCAACTGAGATTCTATTTGCACAGGACAGCTGATCACAGGAAATCAGACCAGCTTTTTGTATCCTTTGCTAAACTCACTTTGGGAAAACCTGTATCAAAAGTCACTTTGTCCAGATGGATCTCACAATGTATCCTTTTGGCCAGTCTGCACCTCAAGGAGTACATGCCCATTCTACTCGATCGATCTCTACCTCTGCTGCTTTTCGATCTAGGGTGTCATTGGATGACATTTGTTCAGCAGCCACTTGGGCTTCATCTCATACATTCATTAACCATTACAAATTGGATATTGTTTCTAGAGGGAGAGCATCCTTCGGCTCTGCAGTGCTCCAGAACATCCTTCCATGAAGACCTCCCAAGAATTAGGTAGCTGGGGACTCTGTCCCATAGGTTGATATACAAATGAAATTAACTACTTCAGATTAAGAAGTTATGTACTCACCATAACGTTCCATCTGAGTAGGTAAACTTCATTTGTCAGCATCCGACCCTCCCTCCGTCCCCGTAACCCATATGGATATTCAAAGGAATCCTGCTTGTCATTGCGGATTGTCTTAGGTTAGAGTATGGAGGTGGTTATTTGGTGTTCTATGCTTTCTGCTGATAAGCAAACTCGATCTGAGGTCAGGAAGGGATAGCAAGGGATTATGGGTAAAGGGGAGGAGCTTGGAGCTCGGATCTTGGCTGTTTGAAGCTGCTGGCTCGGATCTGATGTGGATCCGATACCCATAGGTTGCTGACAAATGAAGTTTACCTACTCAGATGGAACATTATGGTGAGTACATAACTTCTTATTCACAGCTATCACAATCTACTAAGTTTGGACAGTGAGCACAGGAGCTGTAAGACACCCTTGTTCAGGGTCCCCCTTCTACAGAGTCTTTAGAATCCACCTGAGGAGCCACCCCATAAGAGGACTTGCAAGAGGAAGCACCTTGATTCTCCAGAAGAATGTCACCGAAGACGCAGATTACAATGAAGGGGAAGGTTCCCCCAGTCACCCCCTGAAGATGTCTACTTTGGAGACATACTAGAAGTACTGAAACAGAGGTGTGATTGGAAGCCCTCAAACCCATCCTCTGTGGAATGTGTTCTTGCAAGCTTTTTGTGCCCGCCCGTCTACTTCTTGGGTGACCCCGCCCATGGATGATCTAATAAAGCTGCTTGTTCAGCGGGTGTGGAAGGCTCCTGATTTCATATAGCCAATTCCCCGTAGGCCAGATAAAATTTTAACAGCCCCAGATGATCAGCCTCATTGATTAAAGGGTCTAACAGTTGATGCCATGGTGGTGGCGGCGGCCACCAAGTAGGAACTTACTGAGGAGAGTTCTACTGTCCATCCTCCTAACAGAGTCTAGGGTAATGGACAGATTTGGAAAGTGATTTTTTGCCTCATCAGCTATCACTGTAAGGTCCTTGAACAACTTTGCACATTGTACTAGACTCCAATGCGATCTGATGACTGAGATTTCAGACACCTTGCAGGAGCTATATTTGACTAGGTACGGGACAAGGGTGCCTTGCAGCTTGCCACCCTAGCATCTTTTCTCCAACTCGCCCATGCAGCTGAAGAGAGGTCCAGGGCAGCAGGTACAGGCATTGCCATAAGGCGACATGGCTGGATGCACTTGTGTGACTTTGAGGAACCCTTTGTCTTCCTTCGTCAACTCTGTGGTTGACTCTTCCTCTTCATTTGGCCCAAAAGTTAGAGACACGGTAACCAGGTATGAGAAGGATGGAAAGACCCTTTCTGCCATGGATGTTTGTTTTTCTACTCAATGAATCTTATTTTAGGAATCAGAGGAGTGGGAAAATGTGGTTCAGAAAATCCCAAGGGCCTTTTCTCCACACATGGTGAGTACTCCCCACGGGGCAGAGGGGGGAACTCTGTACTGGAAGACGTCCTCCCTGTGGCAGCGGGGGTCTGCATAATCAGGGCTCCAGAGATTCCTTTTCCGGACATCCCTACCAGCGCTGCTGAATGAAGACCCGATTGCTTACCTCTGGAAGTAGTCAAGGGAACATTTTCACTCCACCAATCTGCCTGGCTTACAATATACCTGGGTGTAGAAAATTATCACCAGAGGTTATCATATTCTGTTCAATCTTTTTCCAAGACTTCTTTAGAATCCCCGATGTGCCACCCGGTCAGAGGGATCTAGTAGCAGTAGAAATCCAAAAGCTGCTTCTAAAAAGAGTCATCCAAGAAGTCCCCCCAGACCAAATAGGATCCGGATTTTACTTGGGATTCTTTTTAGTGCCAAAAAAGACAGGGGACTGGAGACCAGTTCTGGATCTCAGCAAATTTGTACAACAGACAAAATTCTGGATGGTCACGGTTCAGTCCATCCTTCCCTTCCTGGAGAAGAACGATTGAATGTGCTCTATAGATCTTCAGGGTACATATTACCACATAAAGATGGACAAGCGCTCTGGAATATATCTCTGCTTCCCTGTAGGAGTCGGTCATTACCAACTTCAAGCACTGCCCTTCAGTCTCACCACAGCCCCCAGGGTGTTCAGCAAATGCATGGTAGTTGTAACAGCTCACTTGAGACTGCGAGAAAAGTGTTTCCATATCTAGATGACTGGCTCCTCACCGCCCTCTCTAGACATCTGCTGCTTTACTCCACAAGCTTCGTGCTACACCTCGCAGAGACTGTAGGCATTTCAATAAACAAGGAGAAGTCACAGTTGACTCCTGTTGAAGCTGGGGTCACAAGTTCAAGCGATCATTTCCCAAAACAAAGTTTGCTGAATACTGCAAACTTTGGGGACCATGGCAGCAACTATAATGTTAGTACCCCTAGCAAGATATCACGAGGCTGCTTCAGTGGCTCTTAGTGTCGCAATAGTCAATTCTAACGCATCCGATGTCTCACTTAATCCTGATAACAAATTGCTGCAAACAGGATTTATCTTGCTGGATGAAGCCAGAAGAAAATGTATGGAGTCGCACCTTTTCACTCCCTCCACCCAAAGGCATAGTGACCACAGAAACTTTCCAGATCAGGTGGCGGGCATTATCTGGGGAGGAGTGTCCAAAGCACTTGGTCCCTGCAAGAGGCCAGTTTGCATATCAACATCGTAGAATTGAGGAGAGTGATTTTAGTGTTGCATATGTTCCAGTCTGCCCTTCCTTTGGGGAAAATTGCAGTCCAGTCAGACAACATGTTGGTAGTCTGGTTTATCAACAAACAAGGAGGAACCAGATTCTACCTACTATGTCGGGAAGCCCTCAAGAATTTGGCAATGGGCTATTGCATCCAACTGCTTTCTGGTAGCTACGCATATCCCGGGGAAAGCCAACATGATTGCAGAAAAGTTGAGCAGATTCTTCCTGCTACCTCACGAGTGGTCTCGACCACAACATAGCGATGCTTTTTCGTCACTGGGGTCAGCCTTGCTGTGATCTGTTCGCCTCTTCGATAAACAACAAAAGCAGCAGCTACTTTTCCCTAATGCCCCCTCACGGGGAGTCCCTGGGAGACGCACTTCTCGATTGGCCCCCAGGACTTCTTTATGCCTTTCCCCATGTTTCACTAATTCACCAGCATTTCAGAAAAGCCCAAAGGTTGAGAAGCAAGGTAATTCTCATTGGCCCTGCCATGTTTGGTTCCCCTTTCTCTGGCCTCATCTGGTTCACCGCTCTTGGATTCTGGACCTGGTTCCAGATCTGTTCTCACCCTCAGGGCTTGGTGTATCCCAGTCCCCAAAATCTGAAGCTGACAGCTTGGTATCTCCAATTCTGGTAATTGCCAGGCAGAATAACTTATCCTCTTCGGTACAAAGGATTCTTCTGGCTTCCCATGAACCATCCGCTAGAAAGCTTTACCAAAACAAATGGAAAAGATTTTTGATTTGGTCCTGCACGAGCAACGTAGATCCCTTCTCAGCACCAATTGATAAGGTCCTGGATTAGTTAGTTACCTTATTTGAATCGGGAGCCTTTACTTCCACAATTAAAGTTCATTTAGCTGCTATTTCCAATTTTCATGATGGATTTAGTGAACATTCCTTGACGTCTCATCATTTGTACAAAATCTTTCTTAAAGGTGTCTTATATTTAAAATCCCATTCAAAGACCGTGTAGCGTCAAGGGATTTGACCTTAGTCGTACGAAATCTAGTTCGACAGCCATTTATGCCAGCAGCTGCTTGCATCCAAGTTTTTGTCTTGGAAAACTCTCTTCCTGTTGGCTATCATGTCTGCCAGGAGAATGTCTGAATTGCAGGATTTGTGTGAAGCATCCTTGCATAATTTTTCACAAGGAGAGAGTGTCGTTAAGAACCAATCTGTCCTTCCTCCCTCCCTGAAGTGGTGTCAGAATGTAATATTAACCAGTCTATAGACTTGCCAGTCTTCTTTCCAAATTTTTCAAACAAAGGAGAGTACTGCGTACACCTGCTGGACATCCACAGACAATTACGTTTTTACCTGGACAGAACAAAGTCTTCTAGAAAAATCTAATCAATTTCTATCCTTTTCAGGACTGGGATGAAATGTTACCTTAACAAGATGGCTTAGAAATTGTGTTACTTTTGTCTACAGTCGGAGTAAACTCAAACTACCTGCTTTGGTTAGAGTGCATTCCACCAGATCAGTTTTCACTTCAGTTGTCTTTCATTCCCAGGAGTCCCTGGAAGAAATATGTGCAGCTGCAACATGGGCTACTCCTCATACCTTTTATCACTCATTACAAATTAGGTAGTCTCCAGTGGAAAAGCATCCTTTGGCTCTCTGGTACATAGGAATATCCTTCCTTGGGGCTGCCCAGGACCTAAAGTAGCTGGGGAACTCTCCCATTTGTCAAGAGTGAATAAAGATTGACTTCTGATAAAGAAGTTATGTCCTTACCGTAACGTTCCATCTGTGTTGTCGATCTTCATTGATTCTTGACATCCCCACCCTCTTGCCCCCCTCCAAGAGACTTCTGGAGGATCGGACCTAGTCCTGGGATGTTACAGGGTTATACCTTAAACAGGTTTCTGTATTTTCTCTTTCACTGCAAGCTCGATCTGAGGTAATGAGAAGAGGGGTATTGTGGGTAGAGCCTTAGCTTAGAGTTTTGGGCTGGCTCAAGCTATGTATAACAACTGAGTCGACTCTGAGAGGTTGGAACCGAACCCATCTGTCAAGACTGAATGAAGATCGACAGCTCAGATGGTATGTTATGTTAAGGACATGACTTCTTTTTTTCTGCAATCACTCTGTTGTCCCCAGTTTTTAATACTTGCCCTTCTACCACATTTTTTGTCAGAAGCAGATCTTAACTGCTGGTATGATATCTTTAACTAATATAGGTTTTGGCTGCTTTCTCATGTCCAGATTTGGGGAAAATACTGACTGCCTTTTTTTTTTTTAGTTAATACATTCTGCTATGGAATGTCATTGATTTTGCTTATTTGTACTTTCATAAAGTTAATGCAGTCTCTGTTCCTTCCTTTTTCTTTGGTGTAGCATATAATCTCCGGTATTCTCTCTGCTGCTTTTCCTAACTTTACTATGTTTTTTTCAGACTGTTCCTCTTGAAAAGCTTCATTCAATTAGATTCCCCTTCATTTCACCCTCTGGTGTTTGCAGTTTTATCAGCTCATCTGAATAGCTGCTTAAAGCCTAGTGCTTTTCTTTCCCGTCTTTGATACTTGACTTTGTATTCCTCCAGCTCCTCACTTATTTCAAACAAATTTCACTGCATAGCTTTCCTTTAAATTACTGGAGGCCATCTCCTGTACCAAAGCTGAAACCAGAGCTGCTTTTTGTTGAACAGCTGCAAGCCCCCCCCCCCTTAAAAAAAAAAAAGCTTCATCTTCTCCTTTTCTACTCTATTTTCCCTTACTTTCTCCAGATTTCTTTAACATCCAGATGATGTAGCGACTAACCAGTAAGTGAATTTTAACCATGTTGTTAACCTTTACTGGCTTTTCCACATCAGTTTTGTTTTTCACTCTGAGAAAGCACTAATCAACCTGCTTTTTATAGAGTGTAGTCTTAGAATCACTTACCTGTTCCTTATTTTTTTGGCTTTGTCCCTTATTCTTGTACTTGGTGGGGGGGGGGGGGTTTGAAAGGTGCATTTATCACAATCAGAGGTTTGCACAAAAAGTGGCTGTAGCTGCTGGTTGGGTTGGGGCTGTGTGGATGAAGTCAACTCTAGTCACTTCCGTAGCTAGGGTAGCTATTGCAAGAGCACACCTCCTTTCTACCCTTATGCATGCCTCCCCTGTACTCACCAACCTACCCAGAACTGATCTCAACAAATTATCAGGCTGTTAGTCATATAGCCAGATTCGCTACTGGCATGGCTTTTAGGACCCACCATTGCCAGAACCTCAAAGCACTGGGATGGCTAGAGTATCCTACCCTTCTACAGTTCAACCAAGCTTATAGTAGCGCATAAAATACTCCGTCAACCTGATAACACCCCTGCCCTCAAAAATATTTTCACCCCTCATAGTGCCCCCAAGCCATTACGCTCAGCTGATAAACTAATTATACTGACCCAAAAATCCAACAACGCTGCAGGCAGTGCTATATTTGCCAACTCAGCCTGTAAAATCTGGAATCTACTCTCTACTGCTGTTACCAAGGAATCCTCACTTACCCCTATTTAAAAGAGAACTCAAAAAATACTTCACGTCATCGGCTGTGCTCTTGTTCTAAACCTGACTAAACAACTTCATTAGTACATGTCTTGCTACCCAACCTGCTTTTTAGCCAAGTATCTATACCTCATAGCATTTGAATGTCTAAGCATTGTGAGTTATGAAATCTGATTGTGTTCTATGTTCACATTTTCTGATACGTCTCTGCCAATCAGATGCAAGTCTGCACATTGTGTATATTGATATCTGCCTGTATTCTTTGTCTGTATTTTTCTAAACATGTCTGCTTGAGTTCATTACTCAGTGATGTGATGTATGTACTGTCTCTTTTTTGGTATGTGGAGTTTTTCTCCCAGGGCCTCCGCTGAAAATGGGCATATATCCAGTCAGACTATCTCGGTCAACAAATGTAAAATAAATAAACTCTCACCGTTGACATTTACTCAGTTTAAATCAGTCTTGATTTGAAGGACTAGTGTGCATTTGTGTGAAATCTGCCTTGTTGCCCTGGCAGCGTGTCACTTTTATCGGTGCCAAACTAGATACGGTGCTCATGAGGGCCTTTTTACCAGAGGAGAGAATTCAGGCTCTACAACAGCAGGTCTGTGCCTTACTACCATTGAGGAAGGTCCAGGTGAAAGTGGTCCTCAAGTTATTAGGGACTATGGCTGCCACGATCATGCTAGTTCCCCTTGCCAGACTACACATGAAGGTTCTTCAGTGGCTGCTTTTCACCCAATGGTTACTACATATCTTTCACTCTCCCATCCTATTCTGATTACGGACACGTGCAAGCAGGATCTATGGTGGTGGATTCAGACCAGCAATCTCAACGTGGGCAAGCCTTTTGTCCCATCTTCTCCAGTTGCCACGGTGACCACGGATGCCTCCCAGATCGGGTGGGTGGGGCATTATCTTGGCAGGACAGTCCAAGGCACGTGGCAGGATCACTAGACCCATTTACATATCAATGTCTTGGAGATGAGAGCAGCTCTATTAGCGTTGCAAGCACTTCAGAGCTTTCTGCTTGTAGGGACAATTGCTATCCACTCAGACAGCATGTCAGTGGTATGATATCTTAAACAGGAAGGAACCAAATCATTCCCCCTTTGCAGAGAGGCACTTCGAGTTTGGCAGTGGGCGTTGTCTTCCCAACGCTTTCTAGTTGCAACGCTTATACCGGGGAAGTCCAACGTGATTGCCATCAAGCTTAGCAGAGCTGTCCTAATACCTTATGAGTGATCCCTGAACGAATATGTTGCAGAGAAGATATTCCGCAGATGGTGTCAGCCTTGCTGCGATCTATTTGCCAGCCCCCTCAATGCCAAATGCAGCAGCTATACTTCACCCTTATTCTCCCGGAGGGGGAGACACCCAGGGATGCTCTGGTTCATGATTGGCCCTCTGGTCTTCTCTGTGATTTTCCACCGTTAACTCTAATATCAAAGGTCATTTAGAAAGCACAGTCTTTGGGAAGCAAAATGACCCTCATTGCCCCACACTGGCCTTGTCAGATTTGGGTTCCCTTCCTTCAGTCCTATCTAATGGACAAGCCCTGGATTCTGGACCCAGATCCAGATCTGCTGACTCGTATGTTAGGACAGTTCCATCCCTCCATCCAGACCCTCAAGTTGACAGCTCCAGTTCCGTCCTTAGGCTTCATGATTTTTCCCTGGAAGTGCTTCACATTCTGTCTTCTTCCCACAAGCCTTCTGCCAGGAAGATTTATTCCAGTATGTGGAAGAGATTTTCCATTTGGGCCCATGAGAGGCATATATTGATCCTTATACAGCACCTATTTCGGCAATATTAGAATTTCTTTCTCAACTGTTCAGTCAGGGGTCAGCTGCAGCAACCATTAAAGTGCAACTGGCAGCGATTTCTTCTTTTCACGTTGCTAATGAGCCCAACCTTATGGCGCATAGGCTTTATAGGGCCTTTCTGAAAGGGACGTTTTTACTCCGACCTCCAGTCTTTGATCCAGTAACTTTTCACTTTTGTTTGGTACTGAACGGAGGTTGGCCGTTACTTTCTTGTTGGTGTTTTGATCCAGTAATGTCATGGGACCTTAATTTTGTATTACAGAAGCTCACCTCTGCTCCCTTTCAGCCCGTAGCTACGTGTAACATTAAATTCTTGTCATGGAAGACTGTATTCTTGGTAGCCATAACTTCAGCTAGGCGGGTCTCTGAGCTCCAAGCCTTATCGATTAAGCAACCTTATTTGGTGTTTCACAAAGATAGGGTCTCCTTAAGAACCAATCCTTCCTTTGTTCCAAAGGGTGCCTCTGTTGTCAGTATCAACCAATCCATTGAGTTGCTTGTGTTTTTTCCTGAATTCTCCAACAAGGCAGAGTTTCATCAGCTAGATGTTCATAGACAATTGCGTTTCTGTTTGCATAGGACAAAAGATTTCAGGAAATCAGATCAAATGTTTGTCTCGTTTTCAGACACTAGACTTGGGGTTCCTGTTTTTAAGGTAACCCTGTCTCGCTGGATCTCCCATTGCATTTCATTTATTTATACTTTCAGTGGCAAAGAATTACCTTTTAAAGTGAAGGCTCATTCTACACGATCTGTGGCCGCCTCAACTGCGTTTCAGGCTAGGATGTCTATGGATGATATTTGTGCTGCAGCAACATGGGCTTTGCCTTGTACCTTTATTAGTCACTACAAATTAGATCTGGTCTCTCGAGGCAGATCTTCCTTTGGTTCCACAGTGCTCAAGGGTATTTTTCACTGAGCCACCCAAGATCAAGGGGCTAGTGTAGTGACGCTGTCCCACGGGTAAGACTGAAGGCGAGATTGGACTACATAACATCAAGAAGTTGTGTACTCACCATAACTTGCGATGTATGTAGTCCATCTCGCCTTACATTCTTACTAACCCTCCCTCCTACCCCCTCCTGGAAGACCTGGAGGTATAGTTTCTAAATGTCAGTAGTCCTTTCTGTTGGGGTGGTTGTTCTCATTGTGTATGCGCTTGCAGCAAACAAAATCTGGGCAATATACCTGTTGCATGATGGGATACCTCTTAGCCACAAGCCAATTGAAGACTTCTAGCTAGAGTATGGCCGAGTTGGAGCCGAGGTTCGGCTCCGAACCCACGGGTAAGATTGTAAGGCAAGATGGACTAGATACATCGAACGTTATGGTGAGTACATAACTTCTTGTTTTTACCTCTAATAAAAGAACTTAAAAAAAAAAAAAAAAAGGCAACTCAAAGTGCATCTGCTTTTTTCAGCAAGAATTAAAATCTTCAGTGATGGCCCAAAAATATTTGACCCAATAGAAACAACAGGGATTCATCTATCAACTAATAAAGTCTTAGAAAAGATAGATGAAATGAATTGGAGTTCTTTTGATTTGAAACGCCATTCTGAGAAAAATTAATGAAAAATGACAAGAAGAAGCTGAGACAAAGATGAAAATCTAAAGATGTTTAAACAAATATTAGAATATAAGTACTCATTCAAATGTTCAACTAGTTAGATCCAAATTTTACAACAAAACCACCATGGAATATAAAAATGAACTGAATAACGTACACTATGGAAACAATCTCATTTACAAGGTAAATGCCTTTTTATTTTTACTAATGCAGTATTAAACATCTAAAATAAGACAAATACAAGCACTGCGTTAATATCTAGAACAAGTATTACTAACTTGCTATGTCTTAACATATGAAAAAGGAAATTACCATACATGGCTTTTAGGCTTTAGTAGTTCCATAACACAATGCTATACTGCTTTTGACTCTGGTATGAATAACAAGGTAAATGCCTTTTATTATTTATACTAATGCAATATTAAAACTGCGGTGGTGTTGTCGCCTCACAGTTAGACGTTGCCCGTTCGATTCTCAGTTAGAGCGTCTTCTGTGTGGCGACATGCGTGAATGGGCATTCCTTCGGTGAAGGTTGTGCGTTAGGCCCGGCAAGCCAGCATGTAAAAATCTACTGCCAATCATTAGCGGACCGGAGTTCCGCTGTGGCGACCCCTAACCGGGAAAAGCAGAAAGACACAAACAAACTAATGCAATATTAAACAAATAAAATAAGACAAATATTAAAGAACTGCTTTAATATCTAGAAAAAGTAATACTAACTTGCCATGCCTTAATGTATGAAGTATGCAATTACCATACATGCTTTCAGGCTTTAATAGTTTTACTGCTTTTGACTCTAGTGTAAATGGTCTAGGAAATATAAAATGTAACTTAAAAAAACAAATGTTTATGATTTGTTACTTTGTAAACTATGTGCTAATAGTTAAATGAGTGTTAATATTAAAAATGTTGTTTGGGACACTTTTCTGTGGTGCATTGGGTGCTGGTAGTCATTTTAAATGAATAAGATGAAACTCAAAGTAAAAAAAAAAAATGCTCTCTAAGCTCATGCCCTATTCTAGAACTCTAAAAGCTTCACTTACAGTTCACTGCTTTTCTGCCAAAGCCACAAGCTAATAAAATGTTTTTAATCCATCTCGAGGTATTACAATAAAAAAGCTGTTAAGAGTCCATTAGAGTCATTTGCATATTCAGAAACTGCCAAAAACGAAAGTACTTGATTATAGAGTGACTATCCCTAAACAAAAAGGCTCTTAAAGTGACAAGTACATATTTTCACCAAACTACAAGTGCTTCAAAGCATTGAGTATGTACATATACATAACATAGACTTAATTCTAAAAGGAAATAAGAGAAATTACCACAAAAGTATTATATATGCAAAGAAAATGACATGAACAAAATAGCAATTGAAGTAAGCAGTTCATGCAAACTCATATGTGTACTAGGACACACACATAGCTGTAAAAGAAAGTATAACTTCTTATAACAAAAGTAATAATTTAACAGCTAAGAAACCAGTAAATAAATAAATGTATATCTACACAAATTTATTCAGTAAGAAGCTGAACAGATGTAATAAAGAACTAGTATGGTAGGATATAAATGTAATGAAAGTATTATAAGAATCAGCATACTGAAGACTGGTAAATAAGAAATGACACTCGTGATAAACATGAACAAGTCTGATGTCAGAGTTAATTAACTACGAAGATAAGTAGATTAAGTTAAGTTGTTCAACAAGACATACAGCAATACTGATATGCTTAATATACTAAGAGCAGTTCAGATATTTATGAAATGCTTAGGATTCTCTCCTTCATAGAGAAAAACAAGGTACAAAAAACTTGAGATTACATGAATCAAATGAAGCCTTAAATTCATAGTAATTGCTGATATTGTCTAAAGTATAAAATATCACAAAAATTGCATATAACATCAATTGAACAAGAACATTATGAAAGCCTATAATATGAATACAAACAGAACTAAATCTAAAGATGTAAAGAATTCAACTCAACATATGAATGTACTATATAAACGTGTTGTTTATTTTATACATAGAGATTACTTTAGAAGCCAGAATGTTATATATTAAAATCTACAGTTTATAACAATAACAATGTTTTCATTAACCTGACTGGATGTTGAAATAAATGAGGTTTCATAAGGCTTTGTTGTCTTAGTAGGAAATATGAACCTACTTGGACTGTGTACACACAAGGTTTGCAACAAATACTAACAGTCATCTTAGTTGTATATTAAATCTGATGTAAAGAAACACTAAAAAAAGGTTACTTAGAAATATGGTCAAAAGGATATATATGTATACAGTGGTGATAAATGAAACAAGAAATGCATTGATAAAGCGTTGTCTAAGTAAAATGTTGACACTACATTAGATACTGTTACACTGAAAACATGTTGGTTGAAGGACATTAATTAATAGTGAGATAAAATATAAAATGTATATACTAGAACAATATATTTAAAGTTAGATGTTAAGTTGTCAATCTCGCCTTCATTCTTACTTGATGGGTTCGGAGCCGATCCTCGGCTCCGACTCGGCACTTGCTAAGCTCGAGAGTCACTCTTACCAGCTCGAGGAAGCCCCATATCCCATGATGCAAGGCGGTAAGTACCCAGATCTCGTTTGCCGCTTCGCTGATGAGGTCCTCCTTTTGCCAGCTCCTGGTAAGTGTTATATATAATACTATGTTTGCCCCTTTTTCACTTTAAACTTTATATTTAACGTTTTTAGTATATTTTAAGCCCTTTTCTGACTAAAATTTCCCTCACTCCTAAATTTTTTTAGTCAGGCCTTCTCCCCTCCCATCCCCCCCCTTGTTAGGGTGTGTGTGTGTGTGAGAGGTTAGTTATCTATATTTTTTTTGGGATAACTTATTCTTTGGGACTGTGTTGTGTGTGTTTTCTGCAACCATGTCCAAGGAAAGGGTCTCCGGCTTTAAGAAGTGTGACTCGTGCTGTCAGAAGATGTCTCTGACAGACGGTCACACTTCTTGCTTATACTGCCTGGGACCTCTCCACCTGCAGGACTCCTGTGCGATTTGTCATTCCTTTAGCCAGAGAGTCCTGCAGGAGAGGAGAAAAATTAATTTTAAGGGGTCTTCTTAAACCGGAGGGCTCTCCGGCTAAGTCGGCTCCGAGCAAGACTTCCAAGTCTTCCAAGGCCCAGGCTTCTGTGTCTAAGCCTGCAGCCTCGGTTCCGACTCTTTCTGAGTCGAGATCGGCTCCGGCTGGAGCCGATCCTGGTTTGCATAAACCTTCGGCACCGATGGCTATCGGTGCCGATACTGGTTCAGTCACATCGGTGTCGGCTCCGACTGGTTCCGACCACCATGTGGCTCAGGCTTCGGTGTCGGCACCGACCGGCTCCGACACCCTTACTTTTATGTCTGTATCAGCTCCGGTGGGAGCCGATGCATCGAGACCTTCTGTCGGTGCCGAAAAGTCCTCGGCTCCGACTGCATCAATGGTTTCGTCGGCTCCGATGGTTCCTTCGAGGAAGAGGTCCAGGTCCCCTTCCTTGGAACCGATACTCGGCTCCGGCCTCACCTCTCCTCTCGGAACGGAGCCATCGGAGCCGATCATCTAGGTCATCCAGGCTTTCTGACCATGATTTAGAGAGGGTGGTCAGTAGATTATTGAAATCACAGGCACTGGCCCAGATGCTACATAGTCCGTCTCAACAGACGACTATTAGTCCACACCCTATTGCAGTTCCTCCTTCAACTCTACCTCAGAGTTTGGAGCTGGAGTCTTCGGGAATAATTTCTGCTATGGCTGAGGGGCAGATACCCCCCCCCCCTTCTGCTCCCTCAGCATCTACTCTTATCTCCTCTTCGAGACCTTCCTTAGAGGGATTCGTGGTCGGGCTTCCTGGTCTCCTCCGAGGGGGTGAGTGGCATCGGACCCTTGTCCGACCCCACTCTTCCCCTTGGAGCCTCGGCCTTGGTGAGCTCGGCTCCGACATCTGCCTCGGAGCCTTCCTTTTCGGTGGGCCCTGGAGTTCCGGTTTCTTCGGAACGGGTTCTCTCGGACCTCCCTGGGAGGGGAGCCTTCGAGGTGATGAAGAGTGTGCTGGCCACTGGACTCAGCCAGCAGTCTGTTCCCTTAGCTCCTCCCTCTACGGTGCCTGTCGATATCTCTGCCATCTCTCTTGCTCCCGGACCCAGAGATCCTCCGCCTCAGGTTTCCCCACTGGGGAGAACCCCCTCTTCCGAGGATTCTCCTGATCAGTCAGGGGATCCTCCGTGCAAGAGGACTTGTAGGAGGGAACACATAGACTCCCCTGAGTCTATCACTTCAGATACCGACTTAGATGAGTCGGAGGGATCCCCAAGATCCCCCTCTGAGGATGTCTCCTTTTCAGACATCCTAGAACTCCTTAAACAGAGGGGAAACTGGCCCTCCAATAATCCCTCTGAGGGGAAACTGGCCCTCCAATAATCCCTCTGAGGATGAGTCGGTATACCTAGAGGCGTTTGGATCTCGGCCCTCCACCTCCTGGGTGTCTCTGCCTTCCGACCCCCTTATGCAGGTTATTGCTCGAAAGGCTTGGACTGCTCCTGACTCTGTAGAGCCAGTTCCTAGGAGGCCGTCTAAATTTATTACTGCCCCTTCGGATAAGCAATTCCTTACGAAAGGTGTCCCTGCTGATGCCATGGTGGTGGCGGCTGCCACTAAGAAGGAACTTGCAGATCCTTCCGTACCTGTCCATCCTCCTAATAAGGACTCTAGGACCATGGATAGGTATGGTAAGCGGATGTTCTCTTCAGCGACCTTTGCTATGCGCTCGCTGAACTACTTATGTCACTTCACCAGACTCCAAAGGGACATCCTTAAGGAGCTAGGTGAAGTAGTACAGGATCCCACAGCTGCAGGGGCTCAAGAAAAAATTGCTTCGCAGCTAGGAACCCTTAATTCTATTGTTAACTCCTCCATGCGACTGATATATGCGGCAGATGGAGCGAGTAGGGCCGCAGGTACAGGTGTGGCTCTTAGACGCCAAGCCTGGATGCGGCTCTGTAATTTTGCATATCCCTTTAAGGCGTCCTTCACAAACTCTCCCTTTGATGGGTCAGCTTTGTTTGGCCCTCAAGTGAAGGATACATTGACCAGGTGTGAGCAGGACGGCAAGACTCTTTCTGCCATAGGGGTCCGTTTTTCCACCCCTTCTAGACCTTACCCTAAAGGACAGAAGGGTGGCAAAATGTGGTTCCGTAAATCCCAAGGAGTCACGCCGGATACACGTGGTCAGTTTACCCCTAGAGGCAGAGGGGGTAACAATAACAGACGCCGCTCTAGAGGCAGAGGGGGTCCACAAAACCAGGGAAGCAGAGAGCCTCTCTCTGACAAGCCCTTTCAGCATCCCTGAGATGTTGCCCGACTGTCCATCCTTGGAGGCAGTCGGGGGAAGACTATCGCTGTACCCAGAAGCCTGGCGTTCCCTCACTCAAGACAGATGGGTACAGTCGATCATATCCGAGGGTTACAAAATTCCTTTCGAGGAAAGTCCCTTCGCTCACTCAAATTCCCTTCCAGATGTACCACCCGGTCTAAGGGAAATTGCAGAGTTAGAAGTTTTAAAACTTCTACAAAGAGCCATTCAGCCAGTTACAACAGACCATTCAGAGCCCAGAATCTACTCAAGGTTCTTTTTGGTCCCCAAAAAGACGGGAGACTGGAGACCAATATTGGATCTCAGCAGACTCAACAAGTCTGTGAGAAAGACAAGATTCCGAATGGTCACACTTCAGTCAATTCTGCCCTTCCTAGAGAAGGACAACTGGATGTGCTCAATAGATCTTCAGGATGCGTACTATGCTCCAGAAGGTTTCTCCGCTTTTGGCTGGGGTCCAGTCATTTCCAATTCAGAGCCCTGCCCTTTGGTCTCACTACAGCCCCCAGAGTGTTCACCAAATGTATGGCAGTGGTCACGGCTCACCTGAGACGTCAAGGATTCCAGGTGTTTCCGTATCTCGACGACTGGCTCCTTTCAGCCACCACCAGGCATCAACTTCTTCAAGCCAGGGTTACACAATAAATCTTTGCACTCAATTGGAAATTTCAATCAACTACGAAAAATCATCCTTATTGCCCTGCCAGTCTTTTACTTTCATAGGCGCAAACTTAAACACTGTTCGGATGTCAGCTACCCTCACAGACCAAAGAATCTCAGATATACAAAGTCACGTGAGGATCATCCTAGCCAGCAAGAAAGTACAAGCCAGAATGGTTCTAAAGGTGTTGGGCCTCATGGCTGCGGCCATTACCCTTCTTCCCCTGGCCCGCTTCTATATGCGCCTGCTTCAGTGGATGTTGTTCACTCAGTGGTCTTACCAACAACTTCCGATGCGTCACCAAATACTAGTGACACAAATTTGCAGGAATCATCTTTCATGGTGGATTACTTCTCCCCAGATTCACCAAGGCAGACCCTTTGTATCCCCAACCCCGGTAGCCACTGTCACTACGGACGCCTCCCTGATCGGGTGGGGGGGTCATTATCAGGGCAGGATGGTTCATGGGACGTGGCAACCGTTCGAATACCACCTGCACATAAATGTCCTGGAGATGAGAGCATTGCTTTTAACGTTGCAAGCCCTCAACGACTTCCCTTGGGGACAATTGCAGTCCACACAGACAACATGTCTGTAGTATGGTATATCAACAAGCAGGGCGGAACCAAGTCCTACCCCTTGTGTCGAGAAGCTCTCAGACTTTGGCAATGGGCGATCTCCTCTCATCGGTTTCTGGTAGCAACGCATATCCCTGGGAAAACCAACATTTTAGCGGACAGATTGAGCAGAGCTATTCTCATGCCTCACGAGTGGTCTCTCAAACAATCTATAGTGGAGGAGATTTTTCTAGAATGGGGCCACCCATGTTGCGATCTTTTTGCTACTCCCCAAAACAGCAAATGCCCAGACTTCTTCTCTCTCTTCCCACTGCCAGGCCATCCCCCCAGAGACGCTCTAACCCAGGATTGGCCCCAGGGACTTCTTTATGCCTTTCCTCCTTTCCCACTGATTCCTCAAGTACTCCAGAAAGCCACCGTTTTGAGAGCCAAAATGATTCTCATTGCTCCCTATTGGCCTTGACAAATTTGGTTTTTGTTCCTCCATCGTCACCTTTTGGTGCAGCCGTGGCATCTGGACCCAGTGCCAGACCTTCTGATTCACCAATCGGGTCAGCTGCACCGGTCTATCCCTTCTCTCAACCTCACAGCATGGTTGCTCCACTTCCTTCCTTAGCCAGGCTTCCTATGATCTCTAATCCTGTTAGAGACATCATAGTAGCTTCCTTAAAATCCTCTACTAGGAGGATTTATACTAGCAAATGGAAACGTTTTTCTTGTTGGGCAAAAGCTAAAAATATTGATCCCTTTACTGCTCCAGTACAAGCAGTTTTGGATTTCTTAGCGGAAATATTTCACGCGGGCTCCTCTTCCTCCACGGTCAAAGTTCAGTTGGCTGCTATCTCTAACTTTCATGTCGGGTTCGCAGATCACAACATTGTCCCACAGGCTTTGTAGAGCCTTTTTAAAAGGAATTTTTCTCCTGAAACCTCCAATCAGGAGTCCTCCTCCTCCTCAATGGGATCTAAATTTAGTGCTGACATCCTTGATTCTTCCTCCTTTCGAGCCAGCTGTTTCATGTTCCCTGAAATTTCTTTCATGGAAAACTTTATTCCTGGTTGCTATTACTTCGGCTAGGAGGGTATCTGAACTTCATGCTCTCTCTGTTCGCCCCCCCCCATTTAGTCTTCCACAAAGACAGAGTATCATTGAGAACTAATCCGACCTTTTTGCCTAAGGTCACCTCAAAGAGTAATTTGAATCAGGCTATTGATCTTCCTGTATTTTTTCCAAACTACTCCAACAGATCGGAACAAAAGTTACATTATCTTGATGTTCACCGCCAACTCAGATATTATTTGGACAGGACAAAACAATTCAGGAAATCCGATCAGCTCTTTGTGTCTTATGCTGATAACAAAAAAGGCCTTCCTGTCTCAAAAGTGACCTTATCTAGATGGCTTTCTTCTGTCATCTCTGAAATTTATCAGCTCAGGGGAAAACAGCTGTGCTCGAAACCTAAAGCGCATTCAACCAGAAGCTTAGCCACTTCCACAGCTTTTTAAGCTAGACTTCCATTAGACACTATTTGTGCAGCAGCCACTTGGGCCACTCCTCATACCTTCGTTTCTCATTACAAATTGGATTTGGCCTCCAGGGACAGAGCCAGTTTTGGCTCTACAGTTCTCAAGAGTCTGTTCCATTGAGCCACCCAGGATAGAGGTGCTAGGGACGCGGTCCCATCAAGCAAGAATGAAGGTGAGATTGACAACTTAACATTGAGAAGTTATGTACCTACCATAACGTTCCATGTTAATTGTCTTCTCTCGCCTTCTTTCTTGCGACCCTCCCTCCTTCCCCCTGGCCTGGACAGACCTTTTTCTCTCTACATGGAAGAATGCTTCTTAAGACCATACAGTACTGGTCCTCCAAAACCATCCTTCAGGCTTTTCTCTCCTTTCTTCCTTTGGGAAGTTTTTATGCTAGGTGTTATTGCCTATAGACAACAAACGAGATCTGGGTACTTACCGCCTTGCATCATGGGATATGGGGCTTCCTCGAGCTGGTAAAAGTGACTCTCGAGCTTAGCAAGTGCCGAGTCGGAGCCGAACCCATCAAGCAAGAAAGAAGGCGAGAGAAGACAACTAACATGGAACGTTATGGTAGGTACATAACTTCTCATTACGCTATTTTATTTAACTACAGACAGTAATATATAACCATCTCTGTAATAGTGGTTAATATTTTACAGTTCAATAGTTGAAGTTTGATAGCAGACAAGCAATAAAAATATGATGCTTTTGGTTATATTTGTTGTTGGGAAAGCTGAGGGAAGATGTTGAATAGGGATAAGAGGGGTCACTTGAATGGTAAACTAATTCAAGGATGGGATATTTTCTCCCACGAACGGAATGATTAGTTGTTTATATTTTGAAAAACCACTTTTTACTCAGTTTTTATTTTTACCTTTTAAATGGACGTCTACACAATGCATTTATAACGTATATGAAATGAATGGTAAAAAGTTTTCAGCACACGCACAAGGTTATGTACAAACACAAAAACAGGACAATGGTTAAATACAAAGGTATAGTTAGTCCAACTGTGAAATGCATTTCTGTCATTGTCAGTGGTTTAAATAACAGCTGCAAAAGAGGAAGCTTACAAAGGGGTCTTAAGCTATGTAAAGTGCAAGTAGTCATTTTTACAAGAAACGCATCTTGTACAGCAAAACGTTAAGATCAATATGCATAATTACACATTACTAGCAAGTTCGGAATATAATAAAAAGTAAAGAGGTGTAGCAGTATTATGGAGAAAGACTACCTCGATGCCCAAGATCACAAATACAGTCACTGCTAACACAGGAATGTTTTGTTTAGTGCTAATATTAATAAATGTTTTTTGGCTATACCCTGGTAAAACAACTACTGGATAACGAAACAGAGCCACAAATGCTGCTCAGAATTTAATGGCATTCTGGTACCTCGGTTAAGTGCCTTCAGGGGAATAGCTTTACAAACACCCAGCAGTTTATTTATACAAATTCTTAATTAATTGACAACACATTAATCAAACAATCGATTATTCAGAACTAAGAGAGAATCTAAAAAAGTCATCCAGATGCATATATTTATATAACAAATTAAGCATTTAAATTAATATCCAAATTCAAACCCCTAGGTGCAAGTGTTCTAAAATTTAAAATCTGCTTTCTGTCTGTAATAATTTTTGTGCAAAATTGCTCCCCCCTTGACATTGAGGCTTAGCTAATACACCAAAAAACAAAGTATCATCATGTCCCCCATGTACTTTATGAAAATGATCCGCAATGGGACTATCTAATTTTAAATTTCAGATATCACCCAGATGTTCCAAAATGCAAACTTGCACCATTTGCTTAGTCTGACCAACATACCATTTAGGGGGTGAACACCCACATCCCACATTGTAGACCTCCCCACAAGAATGACAAAACTATCTTTAGCCACATACTTAACACCATTAATACTCGTACCCGAAATATTTTTGACCCTCATACATACATTACATCTTCCACATTTGAACATCCCTGTATGTTCCTTCATAGGCCTCATGTTCCTTACACTGAGCATCTCTTTTAAATTCCTATTTCTTCCATAGGAAAAAGTAATCATCTTTGGGAATAAACTACCTAATTCATCATTAAAATATACACTAGGCCATAAACCTTCCACCAAATTCTCCATAAGGGGTGACAAAGGGGAAAATGTCACAAAAAATAACTTTTCCTCTTCATCCTTCTTTTCCCCACAAAAAGGCCCAAAATATTAATTCCCAAGTGAAATATTAAGGTTATTCTGACCATCTTTCACCCTATTTTTTGCTTGCTTAGTGGAGGCTTCCGAATACCCTCTACACAACAACCTGTCCTTCACTTGCAGAAATTACTGCTCGAGCAAGTACACTTCAGAGGTATGCTCAAAGATTCATTTAAATTCACCACAAGGCAAAGATTCAAATACAATAGAGGGATGGAGAACTAGCATGTAAAAAAATTATTGGTAGCCGTGTTCTTACTGTAGGGCTTAAACTGAATTCTTTGTATCCACATACAATTCAATATCCAAAACTTGAATAACATTATTTACGCAAAGTAAATTCTAGCCAAAGGGATTCCCATTCAGTGACCTAATGACCAGCATCACCCTTATAGTTGAAAATCAAATCATCTGTGTAATGCTGGTGCTTAACAGATTTAACAGAAAAAATCCATGGAATACATGTTAACATTCTCAAAATGGGACATGATGACAATAGCATAAGTGTGGGCAAAATTAGCCCCCATAGCTGTACCTTTCCTCTGTATAAAAAAAAAAAAAAATTATTTTCAAAGGTAAATAGTTGTGTTAACGCAAATTCCAGTAACTGCACCAAAAAAAGAAGTATGTGATCCTTCACCCAACAGTTTACCAACCGCCTCCAAGCCCCACTTAATCTTAATACTAGTATATAGGGACTTCATGTCAACAGTAGCCCAATAGAAGTCTGCCTCCCATTTCTTATTTTTTACCATTTTACAGACATCGTCAGTGTTACTAATATGTGAAGAAATTTTCATCAAATACTTTTTCAAACTATCCAATAACATTCCTACATGTTCCAAAAAAGACCCACAACTCTATACAGAGGGTCTCCCTGGGGGCTCAACCAAACTTTTATGAACTTTGGGAAGGGCATAAAAAGTGGGGTCCCTTGGAAAAGGTATATGAAGCTTCTTAACATCCTTCGAAGACAACCTAACCTCTCACCCCTCTCTAATAGTTCCAATAACATGGGGTTATGAGCTAAATTCATATATGCATCTTCATTAGATAAATCATACACCATTTTATGATACTGGGACTTGCACATAACCCAATTGCCCCCTTTATCTGCTGGTATGAACACGTAATCACCACTTTTTCGTTTCAGTTGCTTCAAAGTCAACCACTGTTGTTTATCTAGATTATAAATTTTACCCATTCTCATGAACTTTAAATGTTCATATTCAATTTTCCTACATAAAACATTCTCAAAGGTAATTAATACAGAAAACTTTAGGAGGATTAAAGCTGTTAGAACTCTGCAGGTTAGGTAAAACCAATCTGCCATACCCAGTAAAAAAAAAAAAAAAAAAAAAAACCTCATCAGTTTGACAGAACATTTTCTGTGTTAAAATTTTCATTTAAACAAATCACATTGTCAGTCTCATAGAACTCATTCTCATAAATGGATAAATCAAGCCAAGAATCATCTGAACTGATTTCATTAAAATAGAGTTCCGTTCTTCTTGACAATGAAAACAGTTTCAAGTGCAGTTTATGACAAAAACACTTTGCATCAAGCAACACATCAACTAAAGTGAGAAATCTTGTAAGAACAAATTTGGTACCTTTCAAACGCACATTTTTAATTAAAGGTGTCACGTTTAAATTACTAAGGTTGATAACACTTGGATCATTTACAACATTTAAATTAGAACCAGCATTGCCGGTCCATTTAATTGATGATATATTACAAATAGTCCTTTGAAGAGACTCTGCAGTGCATTCAGTTGTGTCTTTTCCGGCCTTTAGTCTTTCCACCACGTCTTCTGTTCTGTTGAAAGCTCACTTTCGGTTGCTGATCTCCTTCCGTACATTTCGCTGTCTCCTCAGTCAAATTTGCGCTCTCAAATGAGACACTATTTTTTATTGGCAGCAGTCTTGGTGGATGAAACAGAAGAATCACGTACACCACGTGATTTCATTTCCATGCTCTTTGTTTGGGATCTAACATTTCTAGATTTTCTTTGCCATGAAAAACACACAGTAGTTATTAACATTGCGATTGAGCTTCTTTTTATGCTCAATCACCTCATTTTCCACTTCAGATAATTCCCCTTTAATGTCCTTCATTTTGCATGAAAATAACACTCAGATGTATCTTTCAACAGCATATCCTGTAACAAAGAAATGTGCTGTTGGATTTTTCCATATGCTCCCGTACTACATTTAATGAGAACTTTTCAGCCAGCCCACTGTACACTGCAAAGCAATCTGCTTCCACTCTTCCAGCAAGTCAGCCTCATCATCTCCAAAATCAAAGGCGGGCAACTTCTCAACCCTATTGAAAGAATGGAAAGAATCGCATATTTCTCCAAAAGACATATATCATAATATAAAATCACTTCCTTAACCATAAGTCTCTTCAAGTCATCAAGCCTTTTATCTTGCACATTTCATCGGATGACCATGGATCAAAATTGGCCAACTTCTGCTCTCTCTTTAACCAAGTCAGCCAGTAAATACCCATTACAGTCCTTTTGTGTGCATAGTATCTCAGGAAAAGCTGCAGCTCTTTCTAAAGACATCACAAGAACCAAAAAAAAAAAATAAAAAACAAATGGAGCCACAAACACTGCTCAGAATTTAATGCCGTTCTGGTACCTCGGCTAAGTGTCTTCAGAAGAATAGCTTTACAAACACCCAGCAGTTCATTTATACAAATTCTTAATTAATTGACAACACATTAGTCAAACAATCAGTTACACAGCCCTTAAAGAGACCATCAAACAAGTCATCCAAATGCATATATTCATATAACAAGTGAAACATTTAAATTAATGTCCATATTTAGATCCCTGGGTGCAAGTGTTCTAAAATTTAAAATAAATCTATTTTCCATCTGTTAATTTTTGTGCAAGATTGTTCCCCCTTGACATTGAGGCTTAGCTAATACACCAAAAAACAAAACATCATGTTCCCTATGTACTTTATGAAAATGATCCGCAATGGGACTATCTAATTTTAAATGTCTGATATCGACCAGATGTTCCAAAATGCAAACTTTTGGTTTTTGCTTGGTTCTTGTGAAACAACTATTGGATACCTGTACTGGGTGTCAAGACAACCAAACAACATTTAGAGAACAAAATACAACATTCCAAAGGTAATACAATAATCGGAGGAGATTTTAATTGTATAATGAAAGAAGAGGACACAAATGCTAAAAGAAACAGAAAAAACTTTAAAAACTGAGTAAAACACACAAAAGGAAAGTAGAAGCACGCTGACACAATAAACGGCACGGACTTTTTAATAAACGTAAGCGCTTTCAGCTAAGCAAATGCTCAGCCTTCATCAGACAAAAAACAGTTAACACAGCTTGGTTTTTATACATAAAACCTACATCTATAAGTGGCTAAACAGCCAATCACATTACTAAATTGATACAGGATATTCCTATCACATGTTCTAAGCTGCCTGGCAGCTACATTTAGAAGAGCAAGAGGTATTATGGCAGATTAGAACATGTGCACATTGCTTCCAGGTTTGAACGACTATGTCTCCATTAAGTGTATTCTTAAACTTAAAGCTTTCCTTAGATAAGCATTAGTGGTTAATAATTTATCCAGTGTGTAAATGGGGGGGGGGGCTAATAATTATTAGTTGTAAGAAAGTGAGATTTCCACTTTCAAAATATTTTAGATTTAGGATTGGTAAAAGCCTTAGGCAATTTAATTGAAATTGTTATGTCTTCAGTTATGGTTATTGTGTGTTTCTTAAAAAATGTGTTTTTTAATATTTGTTTTTAAATAAGGCACTCATCAAGTTGTTTAGTGGAGTAGTAACTCAACAGATGATTAACATAGGCTTGTAAGAAGTTGTTCTAGCTAATTAAAAGAGATAGGAATATCCTGTATCAATTTAGTAATGTGATTGGCTGTTTAGCCACTTATAGATGTAGGTTTTATGTATAAAAGCCAAGCTGTGTTAACTGTTTTTTGTCTGATGAAGGCTGAGCATATGCTTAGCTGAAAGCGCTTACGTTTATTAAAAAGTCCGTGACGTTTATTGTCAGCGTGCTTCTACTTACAAATGCTAAAAGCACATGCAAGAAATCTCTATCAAAATTACTTACTGACTCGTATAACTTAATGGGCATTAACACATATGCTGAACAAGATTCATTGATATTCACATATTGCTCACATAAACATAACACCTTTTCCAGGATAGATAGTGGAAGTAACAAAAGATCTCACCACAAAAATAAGCAAAGTCAAACCAATCACCTGCCCTTTCTCAGACCATAATGCAATAACTTTTGAAATAGATTTTAACTTTGAGAAAACTTGCAGTCATAAGAATTCCAGCCTATATAGCAAACCTTAGAGTTTAAACAATACTGTAGTGCGGAGATGCAAACATTTCTAAATTTAAACCTCATAGACGAGGTAGCAGACATATGTATATGTGTGTGTGTGTGTGTATATATATATATATATATATATATATATATATATATATATATGTGTGTGTGTGTGTGTGTGTGTATATATATATATATATATATATATATATATATATATATATATATATATAGATAGATATATATATATATATATATATAGGTTGCAGTGAAAGTGTATTTACATGGGAAGATGGTAGCCTAGTATAAGAACAAACAAAAGCATTGGAATAAAAAACTTGCAGAACTACAAACTAAAATAGACAAAATTAAATTAGATATAAAGGCATCTCAGCTTCAGAAAAAAAAATTAGAAGACCTCAACAAAAAATACTTAGAAATATTGAACCTTAAAACAATAAGTAATCTAGAAAAGGTCAAACTATGCACTTTGAATCCAAAAAATCAAAGGAGAATAGCAAACAGAAGGAAAAGAATGGTAAAGGCAAATCAGATAAAATAAATATACAATATAGACATGAAAGACAAGTATCAGACTTGGAAGGAATTCTGGAAGCCTTTAGTGTGTATTTTAATAAACCCAGTAGTCAAGAAAATAAAGTAGAATCAAGTGAAGCACTTAGAAAATTCCTTAAGGAAAAATAAGACTAAGACCATCAGATGAACACAAAAATAACAGATAAAGATATAACTACGACCGAAATTAAACCACAAATCAAGAAACTAAAGTTAAACAAAGCCCCAGGTAATGATATGACACCAGAGGTGTTTAAACTACTAACTAATAATGCATTACATCTATTACCAAGTGTGTTTACATCAGTCAAAGAAGGTAATGAATGCCCTCCTTCTTGGAAATACACTCCAGTATCACCAATTTTGAAACCAGATTAAAAAAAAACTGATGTGTGCCTCATATAGACCCATAAGTTTATTAAATATAGTTTGTAAAATATTTGACAATTCATGCAAACAATAAAACAAATATTGCCATTATTGATGGAGAACGATCAAACGGGATTCGTTAAAAACAGATGCATATGACAATATAAAGAGAATGTTGTCCCTTTATTTCATAAAACAAAAAATAAAATGAATGTCATTTGCTTAGGTGGAGTTCAGGCAAGAGTTAAGACGGGCACTGGGTGGCAGTGAAGTGTTACCGAATAGCTGGGTAATTACAGCAGAGCTAGTACGGGAGACTGCTAGAAAGGTGCTTGGTGTGACATCTGGGCAGAGGAAGGAGGACAAGGAGACCTGGTGGTGGAATGAGGAAGTACAGGAGAGTATACAGAGAAAGAGGTTGGTGAAGAAGTGGGATTGTCAGAGAGATGACAAAGTAGACAGCAGTATAAGGAGATGAGGTGCATGGTAAAGAGAGAGAGGTGGCTAAGGATAAGGCATATAGAGAGTTGTATGAAAGGTTGGACACTAAGGAGGGAGAAAAGGACCTGTACCGATTGGCTAGACAGAGGGACCAAGCTGGGAAAGATGTGCAGCAGGTAAGGGTGATAAAGGATAATGAGGGAAACGTACTCACTAGCGAGGAGAATGTGTTGAACAGATGGAAGGAGTACTTTGAGGGGCTGATGAAGAGAATGAGAGGGAGAGAAGGTTGGATGATGCGGGGATAGTGAATCAGGAAGTGCAATGGATTAGCAAGGCAGAAGTAAGGATAGCTATGAAGAATGGAAAAGGCTGTTGGTCCAGATGACATACCTGTGGAAGCTTGGAGGTGTTTAGGAGAAATGGCAGTTGAATTTTTAGCCAGATTGTTTAATGAAATCTTGGAAAGTGAGAGGATGCTTGAGGAGTAGAGAAAGTGTTTTGGTACCAATTTTTAAGAATAAGGGTGATGTGCAGAGCTGTAGTAACTACAGAGGGATAAAACTGATCAGTCACAGCATGAAATTATGGGAAAGAATAATGGAAGCTAGGTTAAGAAGGGAGGTGATGATTAGTGATCAGCAGTATGGTTTCATGCCAGGAAAGAGCACTACAGATGCGATGTTTGCTCAGAGAGTGTTGATTAAGTACAGAGAAGGTCAGAAGGAGTTGCATTGTGTCTTTGTGGACTTAGAGAAGGCATATGACAGGGTGCTTAGACAGGAATTGTGGTATTGTATGAGGTAGTCGGGAGTGGCAGAGAAGTATATGAGTGGTACAGGATATGTACAAGGGTAGTGTGACAGCGGTGAGACCTGCAGTGGGGGAGTGACAGATGTGTTTAAGGTGGAGGTGGGATTACATCAAGGATCAGCTCTGAGCCCTTTATTATTTGCACTGGTGATGGACAGGTTGACAGACTAGATCAGTCAGGAGTCCCCGTGGACAATGATGTTTGCAGATTACATTGTGATATGTAGTGAGAGTAGGGAACAGGTTGAGGAGACCCTGGAGAGGTGGAGATCTGCCCTAGAGAGGAGAGGAGTGAAGGTCAGCCGGACTAAGATGGAATATATGTGTGTGAATGAAAGGAAGGGTAGAGGAATGGTGAGGATGCAGGGAGTAGAGTTGGCAAAGGTGGATGAGTTTAAATACTTGGGATCAACAGTTCAGAGTAATGGCGAGTGTGCAAGAGAGGTGAAGAAGAGAGTATAGGCAGGATGGAGTGGATGGGAGAAGTGTCAGGAGTGATTTGTGTCAGACAAGTACCAGTAAGAGCGAAAGGGAAGGTATACAAAAGGGTAGTGAGACCAGCTATGTTATATGGATTGGAGACGGTGGCATTGACAAAAAGGCAGGAGTCGGAGCTGGATGTGGCAGAGTTACAGATGTTAAGATTTGCACTGGGTGTGACGAAGGTAGACAGGATTATGAATAAATATATTAGAGGGTCAGCCCAGGTTGGACAGTTTGGAGACAAAGCTAGAGAAGTGAGATTGTGTTGGTTTGGACATGTGCTGAGGAGGGATGTTTGGTATATTGGGAAAAGGATGCTAAGTATGAAGCTGCTAGGTAAGAGGAAAAGAGGAAGGCCTAAGATAAAGTTTATGGATGTGGATAGGGAGGACATGCAGGTGGTTGGTGTGACAGAGCAAGATGCAGAGGACAGGAAGAAATGGAAACAGGTGATCTGCTGTGGCGACCCCTAACCGAGAAAAGCCGAACGTTGTTGTTGTTTGTCTTTCGGCTTTTCCCGGTTGGGGGTCGCCACAGTGGAACTCCGGTCCGCTAATAATTGGCAGTAGACTTTCACAAACTCTGAGGTTCCAGCTCAACGTTCAACCTTCAACGAAGGCATGCCCATTTATGCATGTCTTTTGAACGCTCACCCAACCGCTGGGAGGACATGCAGACTCCACACAGAAGGCACTCCTCGCACTCCAGCCGAGAATCGAACGGGAGAACCTCTTGCTGTGAGGCAACAACGCTACTGCTGCACCACCGTGGATGGACGAAGAAATTATTTGCATAGGTATTAACAGTGCATTTGATTCTGTGAATTGAGATTACCTTTGGCTTGCACTGGTGGAGTATGAATTTTCAAAACATTTTACCTCACTAATAAGGTCTCTTTATAAGTCTTCAGCATACATAAAAATAGGATCCTGTTTGTTAGAGCCTATTATCATTTCAAAAGGTACAAAACAGGGATGTTCTTCGTGTGCCACTGTTGCAGTCATTACATTTGGGTTATCTGCTTGCAGTAGCCTTCAGTCGGCCTGATTAACAAAGTCTTGGGTCCTGCGTCGGTTGCTGTCCCTTCTTCCATGACGTTAGGTCGTCAGAGGTATAAAACATGCAGCTGACACCATTGCATCACTCTTTCTTGCCGTGCGGTGCCCGAAGCAGAAGCAGTTCACAAGTGCAGGTCGGCCGACTCCTGAAATTTTCATTTTCGAGTTTCAGAACCAATGTCCTCAACTAAAAGCTGCGTACCCCATTGAGGAAACTTTTTCTTGCTTTTATCTGATGTCAGTAAAAGTAAATAATTGCATTAATTGTGGAAAGCAAATACCTCAAAGATTTTCATTCATACTGTATTCCTTGCCTAGGCCCTGAACACGACGTACCTCGCTGTCGGTTTTGTGCCTTATTTAAACCACAGACTATGTCGGAATATTTACGCTTCTAAATATTTTGATGCTCGGTTCAATTATCCTGGTATGTCCTTAGTCAGCCTTCCGACTACTGGCATTCCGAAAAAACACAAAGATAGACAGACACAGGCCACTTAGGTCCAAAACTGCCAACGATGCTTCTCCTAAGCCAGTCGCCAGTTCGCCGGTACTCAGTGAGGTGCTTTCGCAGCCCTTGGTACCCATACTTCTGATTTGCAGGCCTCTACTGAGACCCATTCGGAGTCCGGTATGCCGCAAGATGCTTCAACTGTGGAACCTGCGGATGTCTCACTTGGATGGGTCCGGAGCCGCTGTGCAGGCACTGGCTTCTGAGGGTGTATTCAGGCCTACTGACTTGCATATTAAACTGATGCCATCTTCTTCTTCAAGGCCTAAATCTCAAACCATGCCTAAAAAACTGATGCCCAGACCACATGGTCAGGCCTCTATGCCTAAAAAACAGATAATGGCTGAAGACCTTATTACTCTAATCAGGGGAAGCCAGCCTTCCCCCTCTAAGAGACCTAGGACTGAGTTTGTTGATACTTCTGACCAGGATTCTGACATTTCTGTTTCCTCTGATGACCAGGATTTGCCCTTAACTGCTTATGAGGATTCTGATGCTGAGGACTCCATTCCCTCTGCTTCCCCCCAGAGGATTTCTCTTTTGGTGAAATTTTGCATATTCTCAGGGAGCATTTTCTTTGGGAAAGTCAGGATTTCTCTGGTTCTAAATGGAGGCTTAGGGATTTCTTACTCTTGCCCCAGCACAGGCCTTTAGCCATACCTCCTGTACTAGACATTGTTGATGATGCATTTGCAGAATCTGGCTTGGCCCCTGACTCTTTACCTCCTGCTTCCAGGAAACCTGATAGATATTACAGGATCCCTGACTCTCACAAGTTCCTTTTCAAAAATCCTACTGCAGATCCTGAGACCATTTCACAGGGGTCCAAGGGCATTAAAGCTACTACTGCCAAGAATCCTACCCCCTCTAATAGAGACCCCAGGGCACTGGATAGATGGAGTAAGATGGTATATATGTCTGCAACTTTGGCTATTAGGGCCTTAAACTGCCAGTTTCATATGTTGAAGTATCAGCAGCATATTATTGGATTACTTGAACAGGAAATTATGCTGTTTCCTGATTGTGCTGAAAATAAGGATTTACAGGATTTATTGCATTCAGCTGAACAGGTTGGAAAAATACTTTGCAATGTGGTTTTGACTCTGTAGAGGCCTCTTGCAGGGCTGATGTAACTGGGTTTGTACTTGGAAGTCATGCTTGGCTTAAGGAGCAATCCCTACCAGATCATGTTAAAGCAAAATTTCTGGATGCTCCCCTAAACCAAGACCGCCTGTTTGGCAACAAGGCAGAAGAAGTTCTTAAAAAGATGGAAGAAAAGGCAAAATCTATGCAAACTTTTAAAGATTTTTTTACAAGTATAACCTGCAAGATTTAGTAGGCATTGGCCTTCCAAGAATTGGTCCTTTCCTGCCTCTTCCAGACCTTCAGTCCAAACCCAGATCCAGCATTGCTCCCAGGCTGCAGTCCCAAGGTACGCACAGGACTAATCAGTGGGGGGCCTCCACTTCCAAATCTGGGAGTAATAAGACTCCCCCTATGGTAAACTGTCTCACTGACTTCCTTTTAAAATTTCCAAGCACTTATCAATTGACTGCCCCTTTAGGGGGAAAGATTGCTCTTCATGCAAAGAACTGGGAACTCATTACCCAGGACAAATGGGTTTTAAATGTAGTGTCCCAGGGATACAGATTTCACTTCCGCACGTTGCCAACACCAAGCGGGTGGCCAGAGATACCCCCAAATCAGAGGGCAGAGGCCCAAAACCAAATGTTTCTCTCTTAAGCATGGGGGCTATTCACTTGGTACCAAAAGAGGAAAAGGGACAAGGTTTCTACTCGAGACTTTTCCTGATACCCAAAAAAGACAAGTCATGGTGTCCTATCCTGGACCTGTATACCTTTTTGGAGATTCCAAAATTCAAAATGCTGACTGTTCACCAGTTGCTTCCTGTGCTAGGTAAAGATGCCTGGTTGGCAGCACTAGATTTAAGAGAAGCATACCTGCACATCCCAATTGGGGAATCTTGCAGAAGAAACCTACGATTCAAAGCAGGCTGCATGCACTATCGGTTATCTGCACTGCCCTTTGGCTTATCTACTGTGCCCAGGGCATTCACGAAGTGCCTAGCTCCAGTTATTGCATTTTGCAGGCGAAGAAATATTCAAATATACCCATACCTGGACGATTGTCTAATTCAGGCAGAAAGCCAGGACATACTTTTGAATCATTTTGCCTTTGTACAAAGGGTTCTAACTTGTCTGGGGTACACCATAAACAAAAAGAAATCACAGTTGGCACCCTGTCAACAAATTATATTCTTGGGAGCAAGCTTGAATACAACTTCCCAAATGGCTTTCCTCACACCAGAGAAACAAATTCATTTAACAACCTACTTCAAACAAGTGGCCACAAAAACCCTGCTATCTACAAGACAAATACTGCAAACCTTGGGGTTCATGGCCTCCTGCATTCTTCTAATTCCATATGCAAGACTGCATATGAGGAAACTACAGTGGTATCTAAAAAGCCTATGGTGTCAACATTCTCAGGATCTAGAAGCAATGATTCCTGTCATACCTTGCCTACGTCTAGAGTTCCTTTGGTGGGCAGAGGCCTGCCACCAAAACAAGGGACTACCTTTCACACCACGCCCTGCTGCCCATACCCTAACAGACACATCAGACTATGCCTGGGGGGCTCACCTGGCAGGGAAGTGCATTCAGGGCAAATGGAACCCAAATCAAATGCACCTGCATATCAGTCAAAAAGAAACGTTAGCTGTACAGAATGCTCTGACAGCCTTCAAGGACCACATTCTTCCTGGACAGCTAATGGTAAAGACGGGCAACACCACTGTTATGTGGTACATAAACAAGCAGGGGGGTACACATTCTTACCCCCTCTGCAGACTAGCCATGCCATTGTGGAACACAGCCCTGAGCTACCAAGTGCACCTACAAGCTCAGTTTCTGCCAGGAAAATTAAATACACTGGCAGTTGATCTAAGCAGAAACCTCATGGGCCCACACGAGTGGAAACTGGAACCAAGGATTTTCAACATGTTGACACGCAAATGGGGGAGCCCTGATATAGACCTGTTTGCTCTCCTCAGAACTACCAATTGGACAAATTTTGCACAAGAACTTCCCACAAGCAAGCCTGGAAAGTGGATGCTCTGTCCTTCAGCTGGAAAAACCTATTAGTCTATGCCTTCCCCCCTCTGCCTCTGCTCTCCAAAGTACTATTAAAAATCAAACAGGACAAACCAAGGATGATTTTGATTGCACCAGACTGGCCACTCCAACACTGGTACCCCCTCCTGCGCAGTGTGTCACGGTTCTCCCCATGGCACCTGCCTCAGACTCCTTCCTTGTTGTCTCAGCAGGAGAACCAGATTCTGCACCCTCAGCTTCTAACACTGAACCTAGCAGCCTGGCTAATTACCTAATCTCTCCTTTACAATCCCTCAGTAAACCTGTGATGGATATCATTTTAGAGGCAAGGAGGTCTAGTGCTAGAAATCTTGTGCTGAAAAATGGAAAAGATTCTGTGCCTGGAACCAGTCTCAAGGCATGAGCACAGCAGTGCCCAATTTACCTCAGATTTTACAATGCTTAACTGAGATGCTTCACAAGGGCCTGTCTTTTTCCTCCAAAATTCACACCTCGGCCATTTCAGCTCATTATAACACAGAACCTCCTCTATTTTCTCATCCACTGCTCAAGCAGTTCCTCAGAGGGGCAAATAATTTGAAACCACGCAGGAGAGCTCCAACCCCAGCCTGGGACCTTAACTTTGTTTTGTAGAAACTCACTCTACCTCCTTTCAAGCCAGCTGCTACTGCAGACTTAAAATTTCTTTCTTGAAAACCGCTTTCCTTTTAGCAATCACTTCAGCAAGAAGGGTATCTGAATTACAGGTCCTTATGGCAGTGGAGCCTTTCATCATCTTTCATGCAGACAGGGTGTCCCTCAGAACCAATCCATCCTTCATGCCGAAGGAGGTATCCAGTGTGGCTGTTAGTCAGTCCATTCATTTGCCAACCTTCTTTTCCAATCCACAGAACAAAGAGGAATGGATACTACATTCCTTGGATGTGCACAGACAGCTTAGATTCTACTTGGACAGGACTAAACCTCAAAGGAAATCTGAACAACTGCTGTTGGCATTTGCTGCAGGGGCAGAGGGGAAGGCTATTTCAAAGCAAACCATTTCTAAATGGATAGGCCATTGTATTCATTTCTGCTATAAGCATCATGGAAAACCTATCCCTCAGGGGATCAGACCTCACTCCACCAGGGCTGCATCTACTTCTACAGCCTTTCTCAGAGGCATCCCTACCAGGGACATCCTAGAAGCTGCTACCTGGCGTTCTGTACATACTTTCACCAAGCATTATCATTTGTCATTTTTTTCTAAATCCAGACCTGGCTTTGCCACTGCAGTCTTGCAGGGCCTTATAGCTGGTCCTAATGCTATCTAAATTCCTCCCCCAACCATAGCTTTGGGAATTTACCCAAATGTAATGACTGCACTTAACATAAATGTAGATGTTAGAGTGTATTCACTGTTGCAGTCCTGGTTACCCTCCCTCCAGCCCCCTAACTTTTTTTGGCTATACCTCTACTTTCCTTTACTATGCTTAAAATCTTTTTGGTGTATTTGCTTTTTTGTTGGAGGTATACCATTAACTTTTTACATTTAATTACTTCCCATTAGGGGGGCACCTGACATCTGGGGCAAGGAAAACTGATGTAATGGCATTGGCTGCATGTTTTATACCCTTGACGACCTGATGTCATGGAAGAAGGGACAGCAACCGACGCAGGACCCAAGACTGTTAATCAGGCCGACTGAGGGCTACCTGCAAGCAGATAACCCAGATGTAATGACTGCAACAGTGAATACACTCTAACGTCTACATTTATGGTAAGTGTACACAACTGTACTCTGTCCCCTTTCTTTGCATTAGTAATACAACCATTAGCAAATTTCATATGTGCAAACCCAAACATTCAAGGTGTTCAACTATATACTGACTTTGAGTTAAAGATTCAACTATTTGCAGATGACTTTAAAAGAAGATAACACACTAAAAGAACTATGGAAAGCAACAAAACAGTTTAGGAAGATTTCTGGACTGTCATTTAATGAAAATAAAACCAATGTGTTACTAATAAATATGAACAAAGAAGCACTAAAAGTATAAATATCTATCTAGAAATGATACAATCAAATACTTAGGAGTTAAAATTACAAATGGCACAGATACAACAGTGAAACTAAACTATAAAGAAATTTTGGATAATATCAAAGAAATCATACAAAACTGGAATAAGCTATTTTTTACCATGAAGGAAAGACTGTATATAATTAAAATGATTATATTCTCGAAAATTCTGTATTTTATACAAGCTTGCTTGCTACCTGCACCAAAATCATATTTAAAACAATTTGAAGGGTTAATAACAAATTTTTTCTGGTATCCTAAAAAAAAACCTAGAGTTGCACTAAGACATTTTGTCAGATGGGAAGAAGGTGGAATAGGCTTACCAGATTTAGAAGGATATATACAATTGTCATCTTTAAAAACAGTTCCTCTATGGTTAAACAAAGAATATACTTCCAAATAGAAACTAGTACATGAAAAAATCTGGGTAAAAAACACTCTTGATACAGTAAATAAACATGGAAATAGTACCAAATAGCTTACTTTTGTTATTGAAGGAATATATGGCAACAGGGAAACACAGAAATATAAATTCTAACTACATTATCAATACCCTAAAGTCTTTTATACACTTTAAACAAAAATCCGGATATAAAAGCATGGTCTTTTTTCATATTCCCAATAGCATATACACAAAATAATATCACTCAGGACTCAGTAGCAGTTTAAAACACTTGGTAAGAATGGTGTAATTTAGTGGCATCAGTTGATAAACACTAGTAAAGGACTTAATGATAGAGCAAATTATTAGAGAGTTCAACCTTGATAATAACGTGGTTAACACTGCAGGGATTAAGACGAACAGTTTTAAACCAATAGGCAATAATACAGAAGTCTGTTAGGGAAAAGGTTCCTAAGTTCATAGAGCAATTAATAATGCTGATGGAATTTCCCACAAATGGGAAAGGAATGTACAGTATTGTACAAATTAGTTAAACAAGAGTTCATAATAAAATATATGAAAATGCCATGAAACAGTTAATGGTAAAATGCCAGATGATAAAGATGAAAAACTAATTCTTACATCTCCAAAACTAACATCTTTATCACTTTATTGGCAACTTTTCACATGGCAGTTTATACATGGAACATACTCGACACCACACAATTTAGAACTAATATATAATAAAGAAAATAAATGTTGGAGGTGTAAATCACAATCAATAGTCAATTAGCAACACGTGTTCAATGAATGTCATTTACTTAATATTGGGAAAGTATTAACTCTTTGTTACAGGCACTGTTCACTGATAATTTCCAACTTACAAAATATCTAGTTTTATTGAATACACCTGTGTTGTCTTGTGCTCCAAGGCAAAATTTTCATTTTGTGGACTCTCCTTGCTATTGCAAGGAAAAATATCACACAGAACTGGAAAGCTGTAACTCCTCCCAATTTTTAACATTTTAAGAACATGTTTTTATCAGTCTCGCAGTTGGAATTGAAAACAATCAAGGAAAGAACAGAACAACCTACTTCCTTAAGCATTGCCTGGAAGAAAATAAATCAAGTGCTGGAAACAGAAGACTGTAATAAATTATCTTATTCAAAGATACATTCATGAAAACAAAGTTTTTCAAGTGTAGACATCCTGTGTAAATAGTTGTTTTGTAATGCTTGTTTTTGGAATTGTTTCTCCACTTTAAGCTATGTAAATATTTCTTTGATGTACATACTGTGTATGTATGTTTATTTCTAAAAATCAATAAAAAATGTATTCAGTAAAATCCAGTCAGTGGAATTTCGTAAGGAGGCATTTAACTTGGATAAAATAGATCTTACGTGACTGATTCAACACATATTTTTAAATTTATCTTGGAACCAGAAGCAAACAGTAAAAGTAAAATGATGAGCATTTTAAGTTAGTAAATTCAAAAGGGCTCACACAAGTAATTTATGTAAATGTACTTTTTGGAGAGACTGAGTACTGACAAATTGGTTGTACTAATTGAAAGGTTACTACCTAATGAAGCACCATCTAAAACTGAACAACCTAAACCAAAAAAATAACATTTGTATGTGAATGCACCAAAAGTGTATGTAATTGAAGTCACATGTAGAATTTTTAGATATGTCAGGAGACAGCACACTACTAAACATTTTTAACTACAAGTAGAAATGCCGTACCTAACAAAAATATGACTTCTGACCAACTTGCTGCTAATGAAAACATAAATGCTTTCTCTGTCAAAAATACAACTTCTAACTAACAACCCAATAATTAAGGTGTACCAGCGAAATCTGATAAAGTAACTGCTGGAATAGTAGAATTGGCATATTTTTTCTCTGCCTACTACCAGATTAGACAAGTGCTTGGTATTGGTAGATGGGAAGGAATTTGAGGGGCTGCTATGTTCTGGGAGCATGGTGACACTTAAGGAACCATATGCCTGTGGACATAACACATGATGAGGAAAATGTAGGCAGTGTGCATCTTGGAGGCAGGAGAGGAGTATTCTATAAAGTGTAGCAATTCAACTCTTCTGGGTAAAGTGCGCCATCCTGCTGCTTTAGTATTTAATTTAACACATAATTTCATAAGTGGCCAAGACTGTCCCTTCAGTTCAAGGCACTGCAGCAATTGTTGGGAAGAGTGCAGTTAGATACTCTGGCCTTGAATATGCCTTTAATAAAAATGTGGGGGGGGGGGGGTGGCAGCAGCATGTCTAAAATCACACTGTTAAGAATACACAGCTCTGATAGAGAGACAGATGTAAAAACGTTTAAAAAGATCTAAAATCTGGTTTTGACTAGAAATGATGAACGAACCTGTGAGTTATCATAAACCAGTTACTGAGTTTTATCAGAAAACCACAATTCTTAAGTTAGTGAAAGAAGCCCGTGCAGAATCTGAAAGGGAAGCAACCTTTGTACATGACATGGAAGTTTTCAGCCATTTAAGTAATGAAGAATATCTGTGTGGAGATAGGTAGAGAATTTGTGGTAATCCCACTAAGAGAAGGAAGGGAACGGAACCTGAACAGAATCCTAAATTCCTTTCTTTAAGGGTCAAAACAGAGGGCTAGTCAGAAATGGGACTATCAGCAGCCAGTGCATAGAGACATACGTTAATGAGGGAGAAGTAATTGCCAAAAGAAAAATGCAGAGGAAATGCAGTGGCATGAGTTGCCTCTTACAGAAAGAAGTAGGAGAAGAAACGACACTTGTACTTGTTTTCATATGTGAAGAGGCTGTAACTTCTACTTCATGTCAGTGTACTGACGTTTGTTCCAAACCTGGCAGATTTACAGATGAGTGAAAATTTTAAGAAAGCACAGTGGAAGAATGATGCATTATTCACGGGCAGTGGAAGTATGGCCAGAATAAGTAGAAAAACATAAACAGATTATCCCCATTCCATACCCACATTTTGAGCTGAAGAAATTACTTACTGTACAGGATAAACAAAGGCAAAGAAATACCGCATCAAATGTTAGTTCCAAAACCTTTTAGAGCACTGTGGGAGGACACTTGGGGATGTACGAGACCAAAGGGTCAAATACAGTTCATAGGTAGTTACTAATCATGTGGAATTGTAGACCATCGAGGAGCCTAGTCCAATTTCCTGATTTCTCTAAGTCAGTGTCTGGTTAAGTGATTTACTCTGGGTCACATAATAAGCAAATGAAGGCTGTGGGAATTTTGACCCTGCACTACAGAATGCAGCTCATTAACTGATTATATCCTTAATCATCTGTGCTAACTGCTGGACTAATTCTAACTAGATTTTACTGTTCTGATGTAACGAAAGACCTTGAACTTCTCTGCAGCTTGTCGCGAATGTCAAAAGACAGCACTGCATCCTATATTCAGACGTCCACTGATACCTGTGCCTGTTAAGGTTCCATTTGCGTGGCTACCCATGGAGTTTGCAGGTCCATTGGTAAAATCTAGTAGTGGCTAATACTTTGTTGATTGACTGTACCACTAGGTTTCCTAAAGTAACCTACAAAAAGCTGATGTTGAATGAATGACCAGAAAATTAGTGTTACTTTTCTCAGTGCTAGGGATTCCTAAAAAATACACGTGGGCCAAGGAGTCCCATTTATGTCTAGGAATACTGTACCAGCTTTGCCATTGTATTAATGTAAACCTTTTAAGAATTTTATCATTCAACATTCAAATACATGGATTAGTAGAGTACTTTAATAAAGCTTCAAATTTTCAATTAAAAAGAGCATAGAACAGGATGGCAAGAAGTTGGATAAGTTACTTCCACACCTCCTTTTTAAGTTGGAAGAAAAATGTTCCAAGCTTCAACAAGATTTGCTCAGTCTGAATTACATATATGGTCGACATTCGTAAGGGTTGTAGGACAATAGAAGTGGAGACTTTTGAGGAGGAAAAACCCTGTTTAAAAATGTTATGGCACACTTTGCACACTTGCAAGATAGGTTAAAAATTGTTACGCTAGTAGTTGTGGAACATATGCAAAGGCACACAAGATCTAATAGAGGGTATAGTTGCAAGCGTATTAGTTCATCTGATGAAAATAAGTTCCCCACAAGTTGCTATAGACCTTAGGCAGATGGAAAAATTGAATGAAGCGTGCTACAAAATAAGACAAACTAGAAAGAGGAAACCACAATAAATATGTTATGCAAGTATGTTAGCACAATGGAGAGAAACTAAAGCTTCTGTAGGCAGCCTGAGAGTTGCCAGTAATGCCAGTAGTATGGTATCAGGGAGATTTCCTTCTGTTCATATGCTGCTGTATTCATAACTCAAGGGAGTTTGCCTCTGGTCGACTCTCCTACGTCTGGCTGTTTTACGAAAGATAGATACTACTGCTAGGGTGCATGTAATATCCTGTGTCTCTCTCTGTGGACATTGTCTTTAAACAGACGTGGGGTAGAAAACGGATGTCAGCGCGCACCTTCTTCAGAACTTTTCTGCCACCTGTGTGACTGTCCGCTCCGGTTGTCTCTCCTTCGGAAAAGTGATCCCGTGTGAAGCGCTCATCTTATCCGACTTTAGATAAGTACCCCATAAGGGTTTTTGATCATCTTTTACTACTGCTGTGGTGTTTTTCATGTCAGGTAGAAAGGGCAAGTGTAGGTGTGGAAGGCAAATTCCACATAAAGTATGTAACAACTTAAAGAACAGCAGCAAGAAGAAATCCACAACTGGCCACAGCACAAAATTAGGTTTAATAAAAAACTCAAAACTCTAGCGCCTCAGCTTACAGCCTTCCAGAAGTAAAACAAAACGCACGGCTTTACATAGACTTTATATAACACACCATTAATCAATTCATTCAATTACACAGTAATTGTTTCCAATTAATCTCTAAATTTAAGTCTACAGGTACCATAGTATTGAACTTTAAAATATAAACAGATTCTTTACAAAGAAGTCTGTCCTTAGTATCACATATTTCACCAATTTTCATAAAAACTTTCTCTAAAACAGAAGCTTTTAACAAATAATGATCAGCATTATGAACCGTTTTAAAATGCATTGCAACATTACTTTCTATTTTACCATTCTTTACATTTCTTATATGTTCCTGTATTCTTTCTTTAAATTTCCTTTTGCTTTCCCCTATATAAAATAAATTACAAGGGCAGCTAAGAGCATATATTATCCCTTCACTGTTACATGAAAAGCTACAACCAGGAGAAAACTTAATACCATTTATTTTCTTAAAATTTGTAACACAAACATATAGAGCAACCACCACAACGGCGAATACCCCTCATGGCAGGAATTGTGCAATGTCTCATTAGGCATAGAGAAATAGCTAGAAACCCAAAAATCTTTCAAATCCTTCGGAAAAGTGATCCCTTGTGAAGCGCTCATCTTATCTGACTTCAGATAAGTAACCCATAAGGGTTTTTGATCATCTTTTACTACTGCTGTGGGGTTTTTCATGTCAGGTAGAAAGGGCAAGTGTAGGTATGGAAGGCGAATTCCACATAAAGCTATGCATGAGCTCTGCCTGTTTTGCTTAGGTCAGGAATATGACCACACTACTTGGTAGTATTTGTCAAGCTTTTGTTCCCAAGACCGTCAGGAGGCACTTAGCTGCCTTAAAACTTGATATGGAAAATCAGCGTCTAAAGCGTTTGGCTAAAGCAATGGATTTGACTTCAGGCCCCTCGGATGATCAGCCAGTCAGAAAGGCCAAAAAGTCTAGGCCCAAACCGACTGCTGCGCCATCCCTTCCAGCTGTACCTCTCAAGGCTGATGAAGGCATGGAGTCTGAGCCGGAATCCTAGGACCTTCCTTTAGTGGGTACCCAGGTGGAAGCCATTAAAGCCGAGAGCATGTGTCCCAGAGGGAATTGTAGGCATCTGGTTCGGTCGCTGAAGGGGAACCTAGGCTCATCATATCTAAGGGTATACATGGGGTCTTGCAAATTGTGGTTCGCAAGGATATTAGCTCTGATATTAAGTGCCGTCTGGCCCTCCCACTCTTCACCGGATCTCTGATACCTCGATGTCAGAGTCCCATACCAGGCACTGGATCCAAACATCCCACTTTACATGCATCTCTCCCTGACTGCTTGGAATCAGGTTACTCAGGACTCGAGTCCTGTCTACAATAAAACAGTGATATTTCATGAGTTGGGAGACCACACCTGCTCCCAAAGGCATTCCTCAACCCCCTCAAGAACTGCCACCTTTCTTCACCTCAGTTCTTCAGGAACTCCTAGATCAAGGAACCATTTAAGAAGTCCCTGCACATGCAAGGGGAAAGGCATTTTACTCCAGGATGTTCCTAGTTCCCAGGAAAGAAGGCCCATGGAGACCAATTCCAGATTTGTCCCATCTCAATACTTTCCTTCAAGTTCCATTCTTTCGCATGCTCACTCTTCATGCCCTGCTTCCCCTGATCCTACCCCAGGCCTTCTTAGTATCCTTGGATCTAAAAGGCACCTACTTACACATTCCAATCCGTCCAGTGTTCAGGAAATTTCTCCGCTTCTCAGTGGGTTCTGCACACTGTCAGTTTTGTACTTTGCCATTTGGTCTACCTACGGCCCCAAGGGTGTTTACAAAATGCCTGGCAGCAGTCATGGTGTTTTCCAGGGCAAAGGGAATCCAACTCTTCCCCAACCTAGGCAATATCCTGATCCAGGCCTCATCAGTTCCTTTGGTTGTACAACATGTAGACTTCACCATTTTTGTCTTGAGAAGTCTGTGATTCAATTCTTCTGGCTTTTCCCAGTTAGGGGTCGCCACACCGGATCACCTGTCTGCTCACGATTGGCAGTGGAGTTTTACAGTGTCAAATTGCCAGTCCGGCACCCCACTTTCCACAGAAGGCACACACATATGCATGCACTTACACGTAGGGGCAAGTTAGAGTGTCCAATCCACCTACAGCATGTCTCTGGGATGTGGGAGGAAAACGGAGCACCTGGAGGAAACCCGTGCGACCACAGGGAGGACATGCAGACTCCGCACAGAAGGCACCCCAGCCGAGAATCGAACCAGAGAACCTCTTGCTGTGAGGCGTCAACACTAACCGCTGAACCTCCACGGCCACCCTAGAAGTCTGTGGTTCACTGTAAACCTAAAACAATCATCCCGGATTCCTTCTCAGGATCATGTGTTCCTGGGGTGCAGGATTCTAACAGAAAAATGATAGCCTGTCTTCCCCCAAGAAAAAATATTGTCCCTCACTACTTCTAGGAATTATTCCCTCTAAAAGCCATATAAGCCAGGGAGTTCCTCAGGCTCCTGGAATTCATGGCTGCCTCCATCCCCATGGTTCTCCTGGCAAAAGTTAACATGAGTAAGTTCCAGTGGTACTTGAGAACAGCCTGGAAGCAACATCTGCACCCCCTGGAGTGGATGATTCCAATGCTTCCATGCCTTTTCATGGAACTGAACTGGTGGATAGCTCGGGTAAATGCCAACCCAGGTTTACCCCTGCCCCCCCAAACAAGACCTTTTCACAGACGCCTCAGACACAGGTCGGGGAGCACCCTTTGGAGAATGGAGGGTGAGAAACTCATGGAATCTCACTCAACAGAAAGAACACATCAGTATCAAGGAAATGAAAGCCCTGATATATTAGCCCTTCAAATTTTCAAGGATCATCTACTTCAGGCACGCTGAGGTGGTACACGGATAATACCACGGTGCTGTGGTACATCAAGAAACGGAGGATAAGGCGTACCTCCTGTGCAGGTTGGCCCTGCAGGCATGGAAAATCGCCCTGGACAGACAAGTCAACATCCTAGCTGTCTACATTCCTTCAGAGGGCAATGTGATGGCAGTTTCTCTAAGCAAGACCATGACTCTATCTCACGAATGTATGCTAAACAGATGATGTTATGTGATCCTATCTCGCCTACATTCTGACTGATGGGTTCGGAGCCGATCCCTCGGCTCCGACTCGGCACGCTTATGCCAAAGAGCGAAGTCTCTTATTGGCCGAGCTTACTATATCCCAGGATGCACCACTACCAGTCCCCCAGATCTCGTTTGCCGCTAACAAGTGAAGACGTGGTCTCGAGCTGGCTGAGCTAAGTAGTGATTATTTTCACTAACTTTCTGTCAGGAATTTCTTTGTTTTTTCAACTAAAAGCTGTTTTAACAGCTATCTTGTGTTTAGAGTGCGTTTGGAGAAATTTACTTGGTAAATTCTTGTGTTGTGAGTGTGTTTGACTAGGAGTACCTCTTGTGTGGAAAGGCCTTTCCCGGTCTTTTTCGGTTGTTAGGTGACTTCTGTTCTGTTTAGGGATCTCGGATCCTTTATACTGCTGATAGTTTCTTTTCTTTAAAAAGAAGGACAAAGCAGAGAAAATTTCTTTTTTCAGTGTTTGTACTGTGTTTGGCTAGTTCACTGAATAATTTACCGGAATGTCTCAGGTTCCTAGGCCTTCAGGCTTTAAAAAGTGCACCAAGTGCAACTTTAAAATGTCTATAACAGATGACCACTCTCTCTGTGTTTATTGTTTGGGTGCAAAACATTTGCAGGAGTCCTGCAGCGTGTGTCACGCTTTTTCCTCGAGGGTCCTCCAAGAGAGAAAAAATAAGCTTATATTAAAAGGCCTTATAAAACCCTCCTTTGAAGAAGCTTTAGCATCCTCTCCTTCTCCTGCTAAAAAGAAAAGGGCGTTGGCTCCGACCAGTCCGTCGGATCCGACCGCCAAAAGACATAGGCAGGTTTCTCCTTCGGCTCCAAGGACTTCGGAGCCGAGGGCAGAACGGTCTGCCTCGATGCCACCAGTCTCGACTCCTCTGGCTTCGGAGCCGATGGCTGGGGCATCGAGAGGCGGGTCACCTTCGTCGGCTCCACTGGTCTCGGAGCCGATAAAGGTTGTCCGCTCAGACACTTCCTCCTCGGCGCCGAAGTCCTCCTCGGCACCGATGGAAACTAGTTTGGATATTCCTTCGGCGCCGATAGTCATCGAGTCGCCTCGGAGCCGGTCCCCTAGCCCCTTGGGGCCGTTGGAGAGGCCATCTCGAACCCGTTCAGTATCCTCTAGATCATCGAGGATGTCAGATTCAGACATAGACAGGGTGCTCCAAAGACTGTTCCAGTCCCCAGTCTTTCAAAAATTTGTTTCGGCTCCGACCCAGTTGGCTTCGGAGCCGACGGCCCATGCCCATGTCATTGCCATTCCTCCTCCGACCGCTTCGGCTCCGTCGGAGCAGGTGCTGTTGGAGCCGGTGGAGGTCTTAGGATCGGCTCCGACCCTTACTCCAACCCCGGCCTTCGGGTCCGAGTTTGGTACACGGACTTCTTCGGCTGGACCCGGGGGTGATGTTTCGGGACCTATGCTGTCTGTTCCGAGCCTCCCTCTCGGTGCTTCGGCTGCGGGACTTCCGTCTGCTATCATGGCTCCGGGGACCGGACACTCCCAGGATTCTGGGGGTCCGGCTTTCAGAGCTATGAGGAGTGCCTTGGCCAAGTCTTCTTGCCATCTCTCCGGCTTTACCGGCACCTTCCCTGGGTGTGGAGACTGGGTCTTTGGCAGTTCCCCTGTCCTTAGGCAGCGGAGCCCCTGGGCCTGAGGTTACCCCCACTGGGGGTTCCCTCCTCCTGAGGGTTCTTCGAGTTGTCTTCAGAGGAGCCCCAAGGAAGAGATCGTGCAAGAGGAAGCACGTGGACTCCCCGAGTCTATTACATCAGACACTGATCTTGATGATGCGGAGGGGTCCCCGAAGTCGTCCTCGGATGATGTCTCATTTGCAGACATTTTAGAGATCCTCAAACAACGAGGCGGCTGGATATCCAAACCCCTCTGCTGATGAGTCAGTGCTTCTCAAGGCCTTTGGGGCTCAGCCCTCCGCCTCCTGGGTGTCTCCGCCCTTGACGAGCTCCTGGATTTGGTTTGTCGGAGGGCGTGGGAACATCCAGATACCGTGGAACCAGTGCCTTTTCGTCCTAACAAATTTTTGTCTGCCCCACCCGAGAAGGAGTTCCTGACTAAAGGCGTGGCTGTAGATGCCATGGTGGTGGCATCTGCTACACAACAGGACGTGGCAGAGGCTTCAACGTCCGTCCATCCTCCTAATAAGGAGTCTAGGAGCATGGACCGGTACGGGAAGCGCACCCTGACTTCAGCGGCCTTTTCTTTAAGGTCCCTGAATTATTTGGCACATTTTACCAGGCTTCAGAGGGATCTGGTCAAGGAGCTGTCAGATTCCCTCTCGGGTAACCTACCTGAGCAGCTAGCCCAGTCGGTTAGCTCTCAGTTGGCTATCCTTACTTCAATTTCTAACTCGTCCATGAGGCTCATTTCATATGCGGCTGAAGGGGCGGGTAGAGCGGCAGGCACAGGCGTGGCTCACGGAGACAAGCCTGGCTCCGTTGTGTCATTTTGGAGACCTTCAAGTCTTCCTTCACGACGCTCCCTTTGATGGGTCCTCTTTGTTTGGACCTAAGGTTAAAGACACTCTTACCGCTGTGAGCTAGAGGGAAAAACTTTATCTGCCGTAGGTGCACGTTATTCCACTCCCTTCGGCCTTATCCCAAGGCTAAAGGAGGAGGGAAGATGTGGTTCCGCAAATCACGTAAGTTTTTCCTCAACAGCAGGAAGATTCCCCTTCCAGAGGCAGAGGACGGGGAAATTTTTCTGGGAGACGCCGTCCCAGAGGCGGCAGAGGGCCCCGCAATTCTGGAGACCGCGAGTCCTTTCGTGGCTCTTCAGCCTCCCACACTTCATGAGGGATTGCCCGGCTGTGCTGCTCCGGAGCCAGTCGGGTGCCGTTTTGCCAAGCACCTAAAAGCCTGGGAGTCTATCACTCAGGACAGATGGGTGCTTCGGATTATTGCCGGAGGTTACACCATTCCCTTCACACACTCACCCCCACCGTCCAAAAAAATCCCGGACCCACCACCCAGTCAAAGGGAAATTGCAGCCGTAGAAGCGTTAAAGCTGCTAGAAAAAGGAGTCATCCAACCAGTCCCCACAGACCAGATCGGATCCGGAAATTACTCAAGGTTCTTTTTAGTGCCAAAAAAGACAGGGGACCTGAGACCAATATTAGATCTCAGCAGACTAAACCAATCCGTCACGAAATCCAAATTCCGAATGGTCACGTTACAATCCATTCTCCCATTGTTGGAGAAGGATGTTTGGATGTGCTCCATAGATCTCAAGGACGCCTATTATCACATACCGATACATCGGGCGTCCAGGAAGTATCTGCGCTTCAGCCTGGGAGACAGTCATTTCCAATTTTGTGCACTGCCCTTTGGTCTCACCACAGCCCCCAGGGTGTTCACCAAGTGTTTGGCAGTAGTAACTGCTCACCTGAGGAGTCTTGGATTCCAAGTGTTTCCCTATCTGGACGACTGGCTCCTGACTGCCACCACCAGTTATCTACTAATGGACAACCTCAAAGCCACCATTTCCCTGGGTGCTACCCTGGGAATTACATTCAATTGGTCAAAGTCTGTCTTGCTGCCCTCTCAGCGCATACGGTTCATAGGAGCAGAGATAGACTCAAAATTGATGCGCATTTTTCTTCCTACCAAAAGGATTCAAACTTTACAAGGCCAAGTTCAAGCCCTGCTTTCAAGATCCAAGGCCCCAGCCAGGATGGTCCTGCAACTTTTAGGTTCGATGTCTGCCACGGTTCTCCTAGTTCCTCTGGCAAGATTGCACATGAGGATTCTTCAGTGGCTATTATCGACTCAGTGGTCCTTTCAGGATCTTCCCCTCAATCACCCCATTATGATTACAGAAACGTGCAAACGGGACCTTCGCTGGTGGCTTCAGCCGTCCAATCTGAATCAGGGAAGTCCTTTTGTTATCCCCCCTCCGGTGGTCACCCTGACGACGGATGCCTCCCAGACAGGGTGGGGGGGGGCATTGTCTGGGCAGGTTAGTTCAGGGTTCCTGGCTTCCAGACGAAACCTTTCTCCACATCAATGTATTGGAGATGAGGGCTGTACTTCTGTCCCTACAGGCCTCCACAAGTTTCTCCCTCAGGGCATTATCGCTATCCACACAGACAACATGTCGGTGGTCTGGTATCTAAACAAACAAGGAGGGACCAGATCTTACCCCTTTGCAGAGAGGCCATGAGGGTGTGGGAATGGGCTGTAGCTACCAGCCGTTTCTTGGTAGCGACCCACATTCCGGGAAATCAATATATTGGCAGACAGATTAAGCAGGACAATTCTCTCTCCTCACGAGTGGTCCCTGAACGAAACAGTAGCAGCTCAGGTTTTCAGAAGATGGGGACGCGTGCTGCGACCTGTTTGCTACACCAAAACACAAAGTGCAAAAGGTTCTTCTCCTTGACTCCACATCAGGGGGAAGCAGCTATGGATGCTCTAGCACAACCTTGGCCAACAGGGCTACTTTATGCCTTTCCTCCGATTCCACTTCTCCCCAAAGTCATTCAGAAAGCTTCTCAATTGGGGTCCACAATGATACTAATTGCTCAAGACTGGCCTCGTCAGGTATGGTTTCCCTACCTGAAGAAACATGCGGTGGGCGATCCTTGGGTTTTAGATCTAACTCGGATCTGCTAATTCATCAGTCGGGACGACAACACCAGTCCCTTCACACTTTGAAGTTGACAGCTTGGCTCCTCCACTTCCGACTTTAGTCAGAAATCACACCTTAGACCCGGAAGTTATTCACATTTTATCTTCGGCCCACAAACCCACCACTAAGAAATTGTACCTCAGTAAGTGGAAGAGGTTTGCTATCTGGGCTCAACTCAGGGCTTAGACCCTATCACTGCCCGATCCCAGAGGTTTTGAAATTTTAACATCCTTGTTTAATCAAGGATCTTCAGTCTCTACTATTAAAGTCCAACTGGCAGCTATCTCTAAATTTCACGAATCCATGGATCCACCGTTGATGAGCAGCAGATTATGCAAAACTTTCATTAAAGGGGCGGGGCTGTTAAGACCCCCAGTTTTTCATCCTGCGTCTCCGTGGGATCTTGATTTGGTGCTTCGTGCATTAACATCTTCCCCTTTCGAACCGGCTGCTACATGTGAGTTAAAATATCTGTCTTGGAAAACTGCCGCCTTAGTTGCAATTACCTCTGCAAGAAGAGTTTCAGAGCTTCAAGCCCTATCTATCAAACCACCGTACTTGATTTTTCACAAGGATAGAGTATCACTTAGGCCTAACCCATCTTTTGTCCCAAAGGTCTGTTCTAATCTCTGTCTCCAACAATCTCTAGAGCTACCAGTTTTCTTTCCAAAATTCTCCAATGAAGCGAAATACACTCTCCATAAATTGGATGTTCACAGGCAATTGCGCTTCTATCTAGACAGGACTCAGCAATTTCAGAATCAGACCAGTTGTTTGTGTCCTTCTCAGACAATAAATTGGGTAAAGCCATCACAAAAGCTACTATCTCCAAATGGATTAGAGATTGTATAACTCAGGCTTATTCCTCTTCAAATAAGCAACTTACAACATCTATCAAAGCTCATTCTACCAGAGCTATGGCTACCTCTATAGCTTTTCATTCCAAGCTCGCTATTTCTGAGATTTGTGCTGCGGCTACTTGGTCCAATCCGCACACTTTCATTTCCCACTATAAATTGGATGTGGCATCTAAAGGGCGAGCATCATTTGGTTCCACGGTACTCAGGAGTGTTTTCCAGTGAGCCACCCAGGATTCAGGTGCTAGGGACGCTGTCCCATCAGTCAGAATGTAGGCGAGATAGGATCACATAACATCTTTTAGTTATGTACTCACCATAACTTCAGATGTTTGGGATCCATCTCGCCTACATTCCTAATACCCACCCTCCTTCCCCCGGCCTTGGAGATCAGAAGAGATTGAACGGTTTTGAGTTCTACTGTTTTATCTCGTTTCTTCTGACGATGTTATATAAGCAATGCTTGCATGTGTGCATGTATGCGGACAAACTAGATCTGGGGGACTGGTAGTGGTGCATCCTGGGATATAGTAAGCTCAGCCAATAAGAGACTTCGCTCTTTGGCATAAGCGTGCCGAGTCGGAGCCGAGGGATCGGCTCCGAACCCATCAGTCAGAATGTAGGCGAGATGGATCCCAAACATCTGAAGTTATGGTGAGTACATAACTAAAAGTTTCTGGACCTGGTCCATCAGTGGGGTATTCCAGATGTGGATCTGTTTGTCTCCCCCATGAACAGACAGCTTCCAACCTTCTGCTCCAGGGTACCACACCCCAAAGCATGGAGGGTGGATGTTCTCTCATTCCCTTGGAAGGAGATGTATACTTGTGCATTCCCCCTTCCCTCTTGTACAAATAGTTCTGCTAAAACTTCAGAAAGGACAACCTCCAATCTTGTTGCTGTCTCCCTGTTGACCAAGGCAGCACTGGTTCCCCCTACTACTCCATCTAGCCAAGGGCAGTCACCACAAGTTACTGCAGTGGATGGACCTGCTCACACAGGAGAGGAGAACACTTATACACCCACAGCTGTCCACTCTGAGCCTTACACTGTGGGTGATGGGGCATTGATCCCTTCAGACACCTTTACACAGAGGACATGCTTCAAGTTTTGCTGGAGGCCAGCAAATCATATCTTTCAGAGTGGAAGTGATTTTCTGCCTGGTGTCAAAAACGCAACTTACAGCCACTGGTAGTAGATCCTCCAGTGGTCCTGTCTTACCTGTGTGAATTGAAGTCTGGACTGTCCTATTCCTCAGTCATAACCCACTTATCTTCCATCTGAGCAAGCTTTCCTCTCACCCCTCGTTTGGCTTCTAGGCTGGAAGTTAAACTTTTCCTAAAAGGGGTTTTGCACTTCAGACCCCCAAGGAAATCCATCCCACCTCCTTGGGATCTTCACTTTGTATTGGAGAAATTAACACTACCACCCTTCGAGTCAGCCAAAGACTGTTCTCTCCAACATTGTACATGGAAAACCCTACTCGTGGTGGCCATTACTTCAGCCAGAAGCATCTCCGAACTACAAGCCCGTATAGCCTCCCATCCTTTTACTGTTTTCCAGAAGGACAGCGTGTGTTTGTGCACCAACCCTTCCTTTATGCCCAAAGTAGTCAATGAGCTGTCCCTGAATTAGGCCATCAATCTACCCACTTTCTTCCCTTCACCCCAAAACCCGGCTGACAGGATACTACATACCCTAGATGTTCACAGACAGCTTAGAATACTGTCTGGCCAAGACCAAACCTTTCCACAAATCAGACAAGCTTTTTGTATCTTACCACCCAAGAACCCTGGGACACCCTGTTTCCAAGCCAACCATATCTTCTTGGATATCCAAAACCTTCCCCTTTTGCTACACTGCCCATGGCAGAAGGCTCCCCTTCCCAGTAAAGGTGCATTCCACTAAGGTAATGTCCTCCTCTGGAGCCATTTTGAAGGATCTGTATACATCTACCATTTTAGAAGTTGCTACATGGTCCTCTGCCCATACCTTTACCACTACAAGTTCGACATTGTCTAGAGCCAGAATTTGCCAGAGTCATCCTTCATGGGTTCATGGAAAGTGCTTCTGTTCCTCCACCCAATCCTTAATCCAGGTGCTTTTGCGCTCTCCCTTGTGATATGAATACAGCAGCATATGAATAAAAGGACATAGTATTGTGTAAATTCTAAACACAACTTTAGATGTCCTTCTCTTCTGTATGTTGCTGTATAGTTTCCCACCCTGCCTTCGCCCTTGCACTGACTCCTGAGTACCCACTCTGTAGTCGGTGATTCCGGCGGCATTCAGTTCTGAGGAAGGTGCGTGCTGACATCCGTTTTGTAACCATCTGTTGATGGCCAACTTCCACAGAGAGAGAGGTGGGATGTCACACACACCCTAGTGGTAGCATCTGTCTTTTGGAAAATGGCTGGACATAAGAGAGTCGAGCAGAGGTGAACTCCCTTGTGTTATGAATATAGCAGCATATAGAAGAGAAGAACATCTAAAAGTTATGTTAAGAATTTGCACAATACTTTCTTTCCTTGCTGTTCATTTATACAAATCTTTAAGGCATGAAGCTATGTGTAATAGTTTTTACTGAGAAAGTCAAGCTACTTGGTAGAACAGATATGATACATCAGATTGAAGCTACACCATAGAAGGAAGGTAAACCTAAAACTGCATAAGCTACGAGTCCCAAAAAAAGCAGTAAATGAAGTAGTAGTTTAAAAAAAAAATTGAGCCACAGAATGAATGGAATAGTTCCTTTGTATTTTTATGAACCTAACCTATGAACCTATTAGTCTGTATCTGCCCAAATTTGATATTTACCCAATGCCTAAAGTGGATGACGTTATAGAGGAGCTGGCTGAACAAGGTTTTTTGGCCACCCTAGATATAATCATGGAGTACTGGCAGATTCTCCACGCCCCTGAAGTCAGTGTCGTCCACTTCTTTTCTTGGAGGTCTTTCTCATTGTACTGTCTTATCCTTTGGACTCCACCGATCTCCTGCTACTTTTTAAAGGGTTGTGGATAAAATTCTGAAACTCATACCAGTTGCATTTAAACTGAGTCCAAGCTGTGCTGCAAATCCATATCTAAATTTTCTGTCATAGCCTGTTTATATGACTAACCTTTCAAAAGTCTGTATATGGTGAACAGAAGCAGCAGATGAGGCTTTTAATCAGTTGAAAGCAGTCTTGCATTCAAAGACTCCTTTCCCCTGACTTTACCAAACCCTTTGATGTTAAGTTGTCAATCTCGCCTTCATTCTTGCTGGATGGGTTCGGAGCCGATCCTCGGCTCCGACTCGGCACTTGCTTTAGCTCGAGAACTCCTTTTACCAGCTCGAGGCAACCCTATATCCCATGATGCAAGGCGGAACTACCTCAGATCTCGTTTGCCGCTTAGTGAAAGACGTCTCCTTTGCCAGCTGAGGTAAGTTTTTTCTTAGTGAAATAAGAAAAAGTGTAGTTAGGGGTTTATTTTTCCCTGTTAGTGTTAGTTTAGTCTGTATTTAGTTACAGCCCACCCTATTCCCTTCCTTTCAAACTTTTTATAAATTTTAATCTAAAGTTGTTTAGTCAGGCCTAGTTCCCCATTGGTTATTCCCTTCCTGTGTGTTTGTGTAAGGGATTAATTTGTGTGTTTGTTGGGATTGCTTGTGTTTCTTCCTTCTAGGATGTCAAAAGAAGGCAAGGTCTCAGGCTTCAAGAAGTGTGACCAGTGCTGTCAGAAAATGTCTCTGACAGAAGGTCACACTTCTTGTGTTTATTGCCTGGGGCCTTTGCACCTGCAGGACTCCTGTGCGTTGTGTCATGCTTTTAGCCAGAGAGTCCTGCAGGAAAGGAGGAATAAGCTCATCCTCCGAGGCTTACTTAAGCCTGAAGGTTCTCCTCCTAAATCAGGTTCAGGAAAACCTCATAAGCCACCGAAGGCTCAGGCTACAGTGTCCAAGCCTCCTCCGGTGGCTCCGGCTCCGTCGGAGCCAACATCGGCTCCGGCTGGAGTCGATACATCTTCTGTTCAAGTAGTGGGTTCGGTGCCGGCCGGCTCCGATACCCTGACTACTGTGGCCTTGTCGGCTCCGGCTGGAGCCGACATTTTATCCAGCATCGGAGCCGAGATATCCTCGGCTCCATCTGGAGTTCAAGGGACTTCGGCTCCGATGGTTTCGACCCGTAAGAGATCTCGGTCCCCTTCGATACTGAGTGTCCACTCGGCTCCGGGATCTCCTCTTTTTTCGGAGCGGAGCCATCGGAGCCGATCTTCGAGATCTTCCAGGCTGTCTGACCACGATTTGGAGAGGGTGGTAAGCAGGCTGTTGAAGTCTCAGGCACTGGCCCAAATGCTCCATAGCCCGTCTCAACAGACTTCGGCTATAGGCCCAATCCTTGAACTTCCTCCTCCGACTCCACACCAGAGTTCCCGAGCCGGAGCTTCTCGGGACAGCGACTGTTTCGATGTCGGAGCCGATACATCCTTCGGCTCCGTCGTCCTCGGCTCCGATCTCCTCCTTGAGACCTTCCTTGGAGGGATCCGGTCGTCGGGTCTCCACTGTCGGCTCCGAGGGGGCTAGTGGCATCGGACCCTTGTCCGACCCCGCTCTCCCTCTCGGGGCTTCGGCTTTGGTAAGCTCGGCGCCGACATCTGCCTCGGAGCCTTCTCTCTCTTTGGAGCCGACCATTCCTGTCTCTTCGGAGCGGGTGTGCTCCGGCCTCCCGGGGAGAGGAGCCTTTGAGGTGATGAGGAGTGTCCTGGCCTCTGAGCCTGGTCAGCGGTCCATCCCTCTAGCTCCTCCCTCATCAGTGCCTGCAGATGCCTCTTGCCAGCCTCTTGCTCACAGGCCCAGGGATCCATCGCCCCAGGTTTCCCCACTGGGAATTTCCTCCTCTTCCGAGGTCTCTCCTGATCCTGCAGGGGAACCTCTTCGGAAGAGGACGTGTAAGAGGAAACACACAGACTCCCCTGAGTCTACTACATCTGATACCGACTTAGATGAGTCGGAGGGTTCCCCACGGTCCCCGTCTGAGGATGTCTCCTTTTCAGACATCCTTGAGCTCCTCAAACAGAGGGGGAATTGGCCCTCCATTGACCCCTCCGAGGATGAGTCGGTATACCTGGAGGCTTTTGGATCCCGACCCTCCACCTCCTGGGTGTCTCCGCCTTTCGACCCACTTATGCAGGTAGTGGCTCGGAAGGCGTGGGCGGCTCCAGATTCTGTGGAACCTGTCCCCAGAAGACCATCCAAGTTCATTACGGCCCCTTCGGATAAACAGTTCCTTTCCAAAGGTGTCTCTGTGGATGCTATGGTGGTGGCGGCCACTAAGAAGGAACTGTCGGATCCTTCAGTACCTGTCCATCCTCCTAACAAGGATTCTAGGACCATGGACAGGTATGGAAAGCGGATGTTTTCTTCAGCGACCTTTGCTATGCGTCGCTGAATTACCTTTGTCACTTCACCAGGCATCAACGAGATATTCTCAAGGAACTGGGTGAAGTAGTCCAGGATCCTTCTGCTGCTGGGGCTCAGGAAAAGATTGCCTCACAGCTTGCTATCCTGAATTCCATATCTAACTCCTCCATGCGGCTCATATCCTATGCGGCCGATGGAGCGAGCAGGGCCGCAGGCACAGGAGTTGCTCTTAGACGCCAAGCCTGGATGCGGCTGTGTAATTTTGGACCCCTTTAAGGCGTCCTTCACTAATACCCCTTTGATGGTTCGGCTTTGTTCGGACCTCAGGTGAAGGATACCTTGACCAGGTGTGAGCAGGACGGTAAAACTCTTTCTGCCGTTGGAGTCCATTTTCCACTCCTTCCAGACCATATCCCAAGGGTCAGAAGGGGAAGATGTGGTTCCGTAAAGCCCAAGGAGCTACACGGACACACGTGGTCAGTTTACCCCAGAGGCAGAGGGGTAACAATAATACGCCGCCCTAGAGGCAGGGGGGGTCCTCAGAACCAGGGCAACAGGGAGTCTCTTCCTGAGAAGCCCTTTCAGCATCCCTGAGGTGTTGCCCGACTGTCCACCCTTGGAGGCAGTCGGGGGAAGGATTTCACTGTACCCAGTAGCCTGGCAATCCCTATCCCAAGAGAAGTGGGTACAGTCTATTATATCCGAGGGTTACAAGATCCCCTTCGAAAGGTTTCCCGTACCTCGTCAGTCCCTTCCAGACATCTCACCCGGTCAAAGGGATTTGGCAAAACAGGAGGTTTCAAAACTCCTAGAAAAAAGAGCCGTCCAGACAGTGCCAGCAGACCAAGTAGGATCCGGCGTCTACTCAAGATTCTTTTTGGTCCCCAAAAGGACGGGAGATTGGAGACCAATATTAGACCTGAGCAATCTAAACAGATTTGTCAAGAAGGCAAGATTCCGGATGGTCACGCTTCAGTCCATTCTGCCCTTTCTGGGCAAGGACAACTGGATGTGCTCTATAGACCTTCAGGATGCGTACTATCATATAAAGATTCACAGACGCTCCAGAAGGTTTCTCCGCTTTCGGCTAGGGACCAGTCATTACCAATTCAGAGCCCTGCCCTTTGGCCTCACTTCAGCCCCCAGAGTGTTCACCAAATGCATGGCAGTGGTCACAGCTCACCTGAGACGTCTAGGATTCCAGGTGTTTCCTTATTTGGACGACTGGCTCCTCTCCGCCACCACCAAGTGTCAGCTTCTTCAGTCCAGAGACTACACCCTACAGCTTTGCAGGAAACTGGGAATTTCAGTAAATTTCAAAAAAATCTTCTCTGCTGCCTTGCCAATCTATCACCTTTATAGGCAGAATTAAACACCGTCAAAATGTTAGCCAGACTAACAGATCAAAGAATTCTGGACATCCAAAAATTTGTTCGGCTTCTGTTACAAAGCAACAAGATCAAAGCCAGGTTTGTCCTGAAAGTTCTAGGTCTAATGGCTGCGGCCATTGTTCTTCTACCACTGGCTCGCTTCCACATGCCTCCTGCAGTGGATGTTATTCACGCAGTGGTCGTACCACAATCTTCCGATGAGACACGAAATCTTAGTAACACAGTCGTGCAGGGCTCATCTGGACTGGTGGATATCTTCCCCTCTTCTTCATCAGGGCCGACCCTTTATTCCCCCTCCTCCAGTTGCCACAGTCACTACGGATGCCTCTCTGATCGGGTGGGGGGGCATTATCAGGGCAGGATGGTCCACGGGACGTGGCAACCCATAGAATACCATCTGCACATAAATGTCCTGGAGATGAGAGCAGTGCTTTTAACGTTGCAAGCCCTCGACGACTTTCTTCACACGGGGACTATTGCAGTACAAACGGACAACATGTCCGTGGTCTGGTACATCAACAAACAGGGCGGAACCAGGTCCTATCCGTTATGTCGAGAAGCTCTCAGACTTTGGCAGTGGGCGATCTCTTCTCAGCGGTTTCTGATAGCAACGCACATCCCCGGCAGGTCCAACCTATTGGCGGACAGGCTGAGCAGATCTATTCTGATGCCTCACGAGTGGTCTCTCAATCAATCTGTAGTGGATCAGATTTTTCTGAAGTGGGGCACTCCTTGTTGCGATCTTTTCGCTACACCTCAAAACAAGTGCCCAGACTATTTCACTCTATTTCCCCTTCCAGGCCAACCCCTGAGAGACTCTCTAACCCAGGATTGGCCTCGGGACTTCTTTATGCTTTTCCTCCCTTTCCATTGATTCCACAAGTCATGCAGAAGTCCGCCGTTGGAGTGCCAAATTGATCCTCATTGCTCCATATTGGCCTCGACAAATTTGGTTTCCGTCTCTGCATCGTCACCTTCTGGTGCAGCCCTGGCATCTGGACCCAGTTCCGGATCTTTTGATCCACCAGTCGGGTCAGCAGCACCGGGCCATTCATTCTCTCAACCTCACTGCTTGGTTGCTCCACTTCCTTCCCTAGCCAGGCTACCAATGATTTCTGACTCAGTCAGAGACATTTTAGTGTCTTCTTTGAAGTCGTCCACTAGGACTATTTATGCTAGCAAGTGGCGGCGTTTTCGATTTGGGCAAACTCCAGAAATATTGATCCTTTTACTGCTCCCGTACATTCTGTTTTGGATTTCCTGGCGGAGGTTTTTCATTCAGGATCCTCGTCATCTACAGTCAAAGTACAACTGGCTGCTATTTCCAAGTATCATGTTGGCTTGCATGACAATAACATTATGTCTCATAGATTATGCAAGGCCTTTTGAGAGGAGTTTTCTCCTAAAACCACCTATAAAGCATCCTCCTCCGCAATGGGATCTAAACTTAATGTTGGCATCCTTGATACTACCTCCTTTCGAACCGTCTGCTTCATGTTCTTTGAAGTTATTGACGTGGAAAACTATATTTTACTGGCTGTCACTTCTGCAAGAAGGGTTTCCGAGATTCAAGCTCTATGTATTCGTTCACCTTATTTGGTTTTTCATAAGGACAGGGTTTCGTTAAGAACTAACCCTTTCTTCCCAAGGTTGTATCTCAAACCAATATTAACCAATCTATAGATCTACCAGTCATTTTCCTAACTATTCTGACAGAGCTGAACAGAAACTGCATTTTTTGGATGTCCATCGTCAGCTCAGGTACTACTTGCATAGAACTAAACAAATTAGAAAATCGGACCAATTGTTTGTCTCCTATGCAGAAAACAGGTTAGGTCTTCCAGTTTCTAAAGTGACCTTATCCAGATGGTTGACTTCCACCATTTCCTATGTGTACTCTCTCAGAGGCAAACAACTATCTTCTAAGCCAAAAGCACACTCGACCAGGAGTCTATCCACTTCTGCAGCCTTTCAGGATAGACTACCCATTGATACCATTTGTGCAGCAGCTACTTGGGCCACGCCTCATACCTTTGTCTCTCATTACAAGTTGGATTTGGCCTCCAGAGATAGGGCCAGTTTTGGTTCCACAGTTCTCAAGAGTCTGTTCCATTGAGCCACCCGGGATACAGGTGCTAGGGACGCGGTCCCATCCAGCAAGAATGAAGGCGAGATTGACAACTTAACATTTAGAAGTTATGTACCTACCATAACGTTCCATGTTAGTTGTCTTCTCTCGCCTTCTTTCTTGCGTCCCTCCCTCCTTCCCCCTGGCCTGGACAGATCTTGAAGAGTTCCTATTAGTTTGTTTCCTCCGGATCGTTATTATGAGGACTTCTTTTAGGAACCATTGTTCCTAATTCTGTTAGGATAATCTTTAGCAGGGTAAGTTAGCTGCCAAACGAGATCTGAGGTAGTTCCGCCTTGCATCATGGGATATAGGGTTGCCTCGAGCTGGTAAAAGGAGTTCTCGAGCTAAAGCAAGTGCCGAGTCGGAGCCGAGGATCGGCTCCGAACCCATCCAGCAAGAAAGAAGGCGAGAGAAGACAACTAACATGGAACGTTATGGTAGGTACATAACTTCTAATTTTGTACATTGAATATCCAGAGTAGGGTTGGGAGCTATATATTATGCGTGGGCTGAGGAAAACAGTGGGCTATGCAGGTAGGAATCGGTTAGACTGAGAGAAGGTACTGGGGCATAGAATGATAGTGTTAGTATTCATTGGGAAGTAGCCTTGCTTTGGTAACTGATCATGCACTCCCCTGCAGTGGCTGTACAAGCAGCAAGATGTAAACACCAAATGGAGTAGATGGGCTTTCTCACTGCAGCCTTTCCATTTGACTTTTAGGCACAGTGGTAGTAAATACCCAAAAATGCATGCAAGTTGCAGCCAGCTCTGTGGCAGAGAGGGTTAAAACCCCAACTACAGTGCAGGTGGCAAGAAATTGATCAGTAGTCTAGTACTTGTATAAAGTGGAAGGGAGTCATGGGTGGTATCCAGTAGAAGCAGTAAGTGTTGCACCTGTGGAGCATAGCCCTAATGAGCATGTGCTGCTGTTGCATGGCTGCACAGGCTAGAGGATTTGGCATGTGGATGCACATTCCTTGTGGTGACATAATGCAGCAGAGTTTGGGGAGCAGCTGAGGGAGAGGGCATCTCTCTACTAGGTGAGGGTAGGCCTCCCCTGCAGTGCCAGCAAGATGGCCTGCTCCCTACAACCTGACTTTCACTGCTAGTGGAACGGCCGGGCTGATAGTGCATCGTAGGCATGAATGAGTGAGCTGTAAGGCCCTCACATAACCCGGGAGTGCCTGTCACTTGCCCAAATAGAAGGAATCGGCCAGATGAGTACAGGTAGAGGAGCCATCAGGTGATGTCTGTGCATTATGATAAGAACTTGATGGTAACATGTCATGTTAAGTTGTCTATCTCGCCTTCATTCTTGCTGGTTGGGTTCGGAGCCGATCCTCGTTTCCCACTCGGCCATCTTCAATAGCTCGAGAGCTGTTTACTGGCTCGAGGCTACCCCTTATCCCATAATGCCTAGCGATAGCCACCCAAATCTTGTTTGCTGCTTCAGCTGCGAGGTGTCGTTTTTCTGGCTCAGGCTTGTATAGAATTTTTTGTGTAAATTCTCTCTAGAATTTAACTCTTCTAGTATATTATTATTAGCGATAGTTTTGTTAACTGTGGTAGATAATTGTTTATTCTATAGTATCCCTTTTTTGTAGAACTCGTTTAACTTAGAGAGTTCTCCCCCACCTCTCCCTCCTTCCCTTGGTTAGCCGTTTAAATTGGAGGCTTTCCTACTGTTTTTTCTTATAGGTTAGCCGTTTAAATTAGAGGCTGTCCTGTTACCTTTTTAAAGTTTTTTTTTTTTTTTTTTTTTAATCTATATCCTTTCTAGATAGTGCTTTTGTTCTTGTAGAACTGTAAATTGTTCTTTTCCTTGTTGGTTAAATTGGTTGGTTTCCTTTTTCCAGTGCAGTATGTCCAAGGAATCTAAGGTTTCTGGGTTTAAGAAGTGTGACTCATGCTGTCAGAAAATGTCTCTGACAGATGGGCACACTTATTGCATCTATTGTTTAGGCTCTGTGCACCTGCAGGACTCTTGTTCTGTTTGCCATGCCTTTAGTCTAAGAGTCCTGCAGGAACGCAAGAATAAGTTGATTCTTAGGGGTCTGTTAAAACCCCAGGATTCACCGGCCAAGAGTTCATAGCCAGTGAAATCCACTAAGCAGTTGGCTCCAATTTCGGAGCCGACTTCAGTACAGGATTTTCCTTCTACCTTGGTTCCGGCTGGCACCGATGAGACAATCTCCCCATTGGCTCCATCAGAGGCTTTTGAGCCGTCGCGGTGCCAGAAGAGGCTGAGGTCACCTTCCATAGTCGGTGCATTCGGCTCCTCGGTCTCCTTTACTTCAAAGCTAGCGTAGTCACCGATCCTCTAGGCTTTCGGATCATGATGAGAGAGTAGTCAGTAGGTTGCTAAAGTCGCAGGCACTAGCTAAATTGTTGTCCAGCCTTCCTCAACAGGTATCGGCTCCATCCACTTCTCTTGATGTTCCTCCTCTCACTCCAATGAGTTCGGAGCCGGAGTTCGTTGGGGTTCGAGTGGTGGGAACCGTCTGCTCCGATAACTCTTATCTCCTTCGGTTCCGACGTTGGCTCCGATTCTCTCATTGGTACCGTCCATCGAGAGATCTGGGCGCTGTGGCTCCCTCGTCGGCTCCGAGGGGGCGAGTGGCATCAGACCCTTGTCTGACCCTGTTCTCCCTCTGAGCTTCGGTGCAGGTGAGCTCGGCTCCAACATCTGCCTCGGAGCCATCCCCCTCGGTGCGGAGAAAGATTCCTATTTCTTCGGAACCGGAGCTTTCTCTGCATCGTGGCAGGGATGCCTTTGATGTCATGCGGAGCGTGCTGTCCTCTGAGTCGGCTCCACTTTCAGTCCCACTGGCTCCATCCCCTGTAGTGCCTGTGCCAGCCTCTGCTCTCCTCCAGACCCTAAGAGTAGGGAACCGATGCTCCAGGACACCCCATTGGGTGTTTCCTCCTCTTCCGAGGCCTCTCCTGATCACTCAGAGGAGCCCCCTCGGAAGAAAAAGTGTAAGACTCCCCCGAGTCCGTCACTTCTGATACAGACTTAGATGATTCAGAAGGGTCCCCAAGATCCCCCTCTGAAGATATTTCCTTCTCGGACATCTTAGAAATGCTTAAGCAGAGGGGGAACTGGAATCCCCTATCCCCCACCGAGGATGAGTCTGTATTTTCTGGATGCTTTTGGTTCCCGACCTTCCACCTCCTGGGTTTCTCCGCCTTTTGATCCACTTATGACAGTGGTGGCTCGAAAGGCTTGGTCAGCTCCAGATACGGTGGAACCAACTCCGAGGAGACCTGGTAAATTCATTACAGCACCCCAGGATAAGCAATTCCTTTCTAAAGGTGTTCCTGTTGATGCCATGGTCGTAGCAGCAGCCACCAAAAAAGAGTTAGCGGAAACCTCATCTGTCCATCCCCCTAACAAGTAGTCTAGGACGATGGACAGATACAAGAAGTGAATGTTTGCTTCAGCGACCTTCTCTATGAGGTCACTGAACTACTTATGTCATTTTACCCGACTTCAAAGGGATTTCCTTAAAGAGCTCGGAGATACCCTTCAAGATCCAACAGCTGAGGGAGCACAAGCCAAAGCTGCTTCCCAGCTGGCGACGCTTAATTCTGTAGTTAACTCCTCCATGAGGCTCATTTCCTATGCAGCCGATGGGGTGAGTAGAGCCGCAGGTACAGGTGTGGCCCTTAGGAGGCATGTGTGGATGCGGCTGTGTAACTTTGCGGAACCCTTTAGAGCGTCCTTCACCAACAACCCCCTTTGATGGTTCCTTTCTTTTTGGACCACAGGTGAAACACACGTTGACTAGGTGTGAGCAAGAAGGCAAGACTCGCTCTGCCGTGGGAGTCCATTTTTCCACTCCCTCTAGACCTTACCCCAAAGGTCAGAATAGTGGTAAGATGTGGTTCCGAAAATCTCAGGGAGCCTTGCCTGACACACGTACACGTAGCGATTTTTCCTCCAGAGGCAGAGGGGGAAACAATATCAATAGACGCCGCCCTCGTGGCAGAGTGGGTCTGCAGAACCAGGGCAACAGAGAATCCTTCTCTGATGAGCCCTTTCAGCATCCCTGAAGGGTTGTCTGGCTGCTCACCTCTGGAGGCAGTTGGGGGAAGACTTTCACTGTACCCAAAAGCCTGGCAAAATTTAACACAAGACAGATGGGTATGGTCCATTATATCCGGAGGTTACAAAATTCCCTTCCATCAACCCCCCTTTCGGTCAAAGAAAACCCTTCCAGATGTTCCATCCAATCTGAAGGATCAAGCAGTAATAGAAGTTTCAAAACTGCTAGAAAAAGAGCCATCCAGGAAGTCCCGGCAGACCAGCAAGGATCCGGAACTTACTCAAGGTTCTTTTTAGTACCAAAAAAGACAGGGGACTGGAGACAGATTCTGGATATCAGCAGACTAAACAGGTCTGTACAAAGAACAAAGTTTTGGATGGTCACGCTACAGTTCATTCTACCCTTTCTGGGTCAGGACAATTAGATGTGCTCGATAGATCTTCAGGACGTGTACTACCATATCAAGATGGACAGGCGCTCCAGGAGATATCTTCGCTTCCGGCTGGGGGCCGGTCATTATCAGTTCGGAGCTCTACCCTTTGGTCTCACCACAGCCCCAAGGGTGTTCACCAAATGTATGGCAGTGGTCACGGCTCACCTGAGACGACAAGGATTCCAGGTATTTCCATATCTAGATGACTGGCTCCTCACTGCTACCACCAGGCATCAACTCCTACAAGTGCGGGACTACACAATCACAATCTGCTCCCAGCTAGGCATTACAATAAATTTTGAAAAATCTGCCTCGTTGCCCTGTCAATCTATCACTTGTATAGGAGCAGACTTAGACACAAGGAATATGTTTGCAAGGCTACCACTAGAAAGAATGTCCGCAGTTCATCAGCAAGTACAGATTCTAATGCAAAGCAAAAGGATCCAAGTCAGGTACGTCCTTCAAACTCTGGGTTCCATGGCAGCAGCCATTCTTCTAATCCCACTAGCGCACTTTCATATGAGAATACTTCAGTGGCTTCTGTTCACACAGTGGTCTTTCCAAGAACTACCCATGACTCACATGATCCTGATCACAGATGCATGCAAAAGACATCTTTCTTGGTGGATGGGTCTCCCCACTAATTACTCAGGGCAGACCTTTCATACAACCCCCTCTGGTAGCCACAGTGATGACAGACGCCTCTCTGATAGGGTGGGGGGACATTATCTAGCCAGGACAGTCCAAGGCACTTGGCAACCTCACGAGTACCATCTGCACATAAATGTCTTGGAAATGAAAGCCGTGCTCCTGGCTTTGCAAGCCATTCAAGACTCTCTTCCTTCTGGGACAATTGCTATTCAAATGGACATGTCAGTGGTGTGGTACATCAACAAGCAGGGCGGAATCAAATCTTACTCCCTGTGTCGAGAAGCACTCAGACTTGGGCAGTGGGCGATTTCCTCCCAACTTTTTCTGATTGTGACACACATCCCTGGGAGATCCAGCGTCATAGCGGACAGGCTCAGCAGAGCTATCCTCATGCCTCACGAGTGGTCTCTGAATCAGGAAGTTGCGGATCTTATTTTCTGCAAATGGGGACAGCCTTGCTGCAATCTTTTTGCCACCCCCTTCAACAGCAAATGCAGCAACTACTTCTCCCGCTTCCAGGTCACATACCCAGAGACGCTCTAGTCCACGATTGGCCTCAGGGACGACTTTATTCTTTTCCTCCATTTCCCCTGATACCGAAACTAATACAGAAAGCAAAATCGTTGGGTTGCAAAATGATCCTTATTGCCACCTACTGGCCTCGACAGATATGGTTCCCGTTCCTGCAGCATTGCCTTCTCGATCAGCCCTGGACTCTGGACCCAATTCCAGACCTCCTGGTTCATCAATCAGGTGGGTTGTATTAATTCCTCCAAACTCTCCAGCTCACAGATTGGTTGCTCCACTTCCAACCTTAGCCAGGCTTCCTAGCATTTCCCCAGCAGTCCGTGAGATTATTGTCTCCTGTCATAAGTCTACAACAAGGAAAACTTATGCTAGCAAATGGAAACGTTTCTTTTGTTGGGCAGAGGCTAGGAATGTGGATCTTTTTTAAGCCCCAGTCCACATAATTCTGGAATTCCTAGCACAACTGTTTCACTCCGGGTCTGCTTCTGATACAATCAGGGTATAATTAGCGGCCATTTCTAATTTTCATGTTGGTTTGTCTAATTCTAACATTATGTCTCATAAGCTTTGTAAAGCTTTTTTGAGAGAGACATCTCTTCTTAGGCCTCCAGTGAGAGATCCACCTCCTCCTTGGGACCTTAATTTAGTCCTAACTTCCTTGATTCTGCCCCCTTTTGAACTGGCAGCGTCCTGCTCTATCAATTTTCTATCGTGGAAGACACTTTTTTTGGTAGCTATTACTTCAGCCAGACGCATCTCCGAACTTCAGGCACAATGCGTTCGTCCTCCCTACTTGGTGTTTCATAAGGACAGGGTTGCTCTGACGACTAATCCTTCATTTCTTCCTAAAGTCTGCTCAGAAAATAATTTAAACCAATGTATAGATCTTCCTGTGTTTTTTCCCTAATCATACCAATAAGGCAGAGTACAAACTACACCAATTGGACGTTCATAGACAATTGCATTTTTACCGAGACAGAATGAAAGAAATAAGGAAATCGGACCAATTATTCCTTTCTTATGCCTTAAGCAAACAAGTTCTCCCACTTTCCAAGGTAACCTTGTCGAGATGGTTATCACACACTATTACCTTCATTTATCAGTTAAGGAATAGAGAGTTACCTGTTAAACCGAAAGGTCATTCGACTAGGGCCTTTGCCACCTCTGTAGCCTTCCAGTCCAGGTTGCCCATGGATTCTATCTGTGCAGCTGCCACATGGGCAAACCCTCATACCTTTATTTCTCATTACAAGCTAGATATGGTCTCCAGGAGCAGAGCTGACTTTGGTTCCACTGAGCCACCCAGGATATTCGGTGCTAGGGCCGCTGTCCCAACCAGCAAGAATGAACGCGAGATAGACAACTTAACATAAAGAAGTTATGTACCTACCATAACGTTCCATGTTAGTTGTCTTCATCTCGTCTTCCTTCTTGCTTCCCACCCTCCGTCCCCCTGTCCTAGTGGACCGAGAGGAGTTCCTGTTTCACTGGCTGTGTGTTTTCTTGTTTTTCCTCTATTGACTAAGAGAATATGGCAGGTATAGTCAACTAATTATTTTGACTGGTTTATTCTCTTATGTCTGGAGTTAGCTGTTTCAAACGAGATCTGGGTAGCTATCGCTAAGCATTATGGGATAAGGGGTAGCCTCGAGCCAGTAAACAGCTATTGAAGATGGTCGAGTCTGAACAGAGGATCGGCTCCGAACCCAACCAGCAAGAAGGAAGCCGAGATGAAGACAACTAACTTGGAAAGTTATGGTAGGTACATAACTTCTTTTTATCAGTTATGTTGTAGTTTGGAAATCGTAGCAAATGCATATTGCCTGAAAATACTGATGTTAAAAGCAGGGCTTGTAACCACACTGGCTAGAGAATGTTTCCCTCTCATGGAGAGTCATTTTGTGGCTGAGATTGGAGATTGTTGCTTGACCTGGACCAGAGGAAGCTGTGGAATACTGGAAAAATTGCCCAAAGTACTGTATATTTACCTGAGGAATACTAGGAGCCTAATTGTGAATGCATCTAGTGATTGGAAGATGGCTTGGCCTGAGCTGCAACACTGTGTTCTATTGAGAAACTTTAAAATTGGAATGGAAAAGAGAGTTGAACTGTAAGTTATGTAGAATGTATTAAGCAAAAGTGTACTTATTTTCTTTTTAATGCTAGAAATAAACTTTGAATTTTCATTGTAAATATACTGCATTTAGGCTGGAGTAATTATCTCCAGTGTTTTGTACTGTTAGAATATTTGTTTTATATGTATAGGTTCATAGGTTCATAGATTAGTACTAAGCTAATCCTTTCATCGTTTGTGCACATTGTATAACTTCTTTCCTCAAGTACTATATATTTTTAGTCACATTTGATGTTCATCGTGTTTCATTGTTGCAGTCATTACTCTTGGGTTATCCTGCTGGCAGGCTACCCGCAGTCGGCCTGAATTCCAAAGTCTTGGTCCGGCGTCTGCTGTCGCCTCTTCCCTGACCTCAGTGCGCCAGGGGTATAAAAGATGCAGCCGATACCATTTTCTTCATTCTTTCTTGCCGTGCGGTGCCCGAAGCAAAAGCAGTTCACAAGTGCCGGTCGGCCAACTCCTGAGATTTTCAAAATCGAATTTCAGATCTGAAGTCTTCATTAAAGCTAAGTACCCTGTTGGGGAAACTCTTTTCTTGCTCCAGACCGATGTCAGAAAAAGTTAACAATTGTATTTCTTGTGGGAAGCAAATACCTCAAGGATTTTCATTCTTACTGTATTCCTTGCCTAGGCCATGATCACGACATTGCTAGCTGTTGGTTTTGTGCTAGATTTAACCAACGCACTATTAAGCGTCAGTTCAATTTTGCCTTTCATTACTTTGGCCGAAGGTTTAATTATATAATGCTGTCGGAACAGCCGACGAGCGGGGTTTATAAAAAGCGCAAGGAAAAGGACAGGCATCCGAGGTCCAAAACAGATGACGAGGACCCCTCTAGTCCAGTCGCCGGTTCTCAGTGAGGTGCTTTCGCAGCCCCTGACGCCCACTACCTTAGAGCCACAGGCCACTTCCAACTCCCACGTGGAGCTTACTAGGCCTCTGGATACTCAAGGTATTGGACTCTCGGAAACTATTCCCTCAGATGGGTCTGGAGCCGCTGAGCAGGCATTGGCTTCTGTGGGTGTTTTAAGACCTACACAATTATATGTCAAGCCAACCTCAGCTTCAAAGACTAAAACAGCTCTAAAGACAAAGAAACAAGTACAACATTCTCCTGGACAGACTTCCATGCCTAAGAAACAGATGCTTAAAATTGCTGAAGACCTAATTACTTTGATCAGGGGTTCCCATCCCCCTCCTGATAAGAGGCCTAGGCAAGAGACAGAATATGACTCTTCTGATCAGGTTTCAATTTCCTCTGACTCCTCTTCTGAACAGGGATACTCTTTTCCTCCCTGTGAGGATTCTGATGCTGAAGAATCTATTCCTTCAGCCTCTCCTCCTTAGGATTATTCTTTTGGGGGAAACCCTGCATACCATGAGGGAGCATTTTCACTGGGAGAGCCAAGATTACTCAGAATCTAAGAAAAGGCTCAGAGACTTGCTGTTCCACCTGTTTTAGACATTGTAGATGTATTTTCAGAGTCCGGCCTGTCTCCTGAGTCTTTATCCCCTGCACCTGCTAAGCCAGACAGATACTACAGGGTTCCAGACTCTCATAAATTTCTATATAAAAACCCTGCTACTGACCCAGAAACTATATCTCAGGGTCCCAAAGGCGTCAAGGCTTCCACTGCAAAAAACCCTATCCCCTCTGATAGGGATTCTAGGGCACTGGACAGATGGGGGGAAAAAGTTTACACTTCTGCTACCTTGGCTGTAAGGGCTTTAAATTGTCAGTTTCAAATGCTTAAATATCAGCAATACTTAATGTCACTGCTTAAACAGAAAATGTTGACAAATTCTGAATGTTCTGATAACAAGGAAATGCAAGATTTATTGCATGCAGATGAACAAGTGTAAAAGCATACTTTGCAATGTGGTTTTGATTCACTAGAGGCCTCTTGCAGGGCCTCTGTTACGGGTTCTGTCATTGGAAGGCATGCTTGGTTAAAGGAACAGAATTTGCCTGATCATGTTAAAGCAAAATTATTGGATGCTCCATTACAGCATGATACTTTGTTTGGTGTTAAGGCAGAAGAGGTGTTGAAGAAAATGGAGGATAAAGCGAAATCCATGCAGACAGTTAAGGATTTAGCAGGAACTGGCCTACAAAGAATTGGTCCTTTCCAGTGTCAGACAGGCCACAAAGAGGCAGATACAGACGCCCCAGAGGCAGATCCCAGCCCCAAGGCTCATACAGGCCTAAACAATGGGGTGCTTCTACCTCCAAAAGCGGAGAAGACAAATCACAACCATACAGGAAACAGTCCCAATGACTATCCTCTGCTAGAACCAAGCACTTATCTTTTGGCAGCCACCTTAGGGGGGGGGGGGGGGGAACTAGCACTTTTTTCACCAAATTGGCACATGATTACCCAGGACAAATGGGTCTTGAACATAGTGTCTCAGGGCTACAAGAACCACTTTCACACCCTGCCAAGGGCAAAAGGTATGCCAGACCTGCCACACAATGGGCAGAGGCACAAAAATAAGTTTCATCTCTCATGGACATGAGGGCCATTCAGCAAGTACCACAACAAGAGCAGGGACAAGGATTTTACTCAAGACTTTTCTTGGTGCACAGAAAGGACAAAGCCTGGAGACCAATACTGGGCCTGTCTATTCTAAACACATTTCTGGACGTTCCAAAATTCAAAATGTTGACTCTGCAGCAGCTATTGCCCATGCTGGGCAAGAAGACTTGGCTCGTAACTTTGGACCTAAAAAAGGCATACCTGTATGTCCCAATCAGACAATCTTGCAGAAGGTACCTCAGATTCATAGCTGGCTCAATGCACTACCAATTCTCTGCACTGCCCTTTGGCTTATCTACTGCGCCCAGGGTCTTCACAAAATGCCTGGCACCAGTAATTGCATTTTGCAGACAGAGGAATTCAAATATATCCTTACTTGGACGACTGCCTTATTCAAGCAGAGAACAAAGACATTCTACTAAAGCATCTAGCATTTGTAAAAAGATTGCTAATTTGCTTAGGGGTACACAGTAAATAAAAAGAAATCAAAACTAGTGCCCTCTCAAGAGATAATTTTCCTGGGTGCAAGCTTAAATACAACTGCCCAGATGGCTTATCTCACGCCAGACAAACAAAGGCAACTGACTTTTTACTTCAAAAATGTTGACAACAAAGACCCGGTTATCTGCAAGAAAAATTCTGCAGGCTTTGGGCTTTATGGCATCCTGCATTCTGCTAATTCTATATGCCAGACTGCATATGTGGAAACTACAATGGTATCTAAAAAGTGTTTGGACTCAACATTGCCACGGTCTGGAAACATTAATTGCACTCATTCCCTGCCTGTAACAGGAGTTTCTATGGTGGGCACAGGCCTGTCACCATAACAAGGGACAGCCATTCACTTTACCCACAGCCAGGCAGACACTAGCAACGGACGCATCAGATTATGCCTGGGGGGCCCACATGGCAGGAAAATGTATTCGGGGCACATGGTCCGCAAGCCAGATGCATCTTCATATCAATGAAAGAGATGCTAGCTGTTCAGAATGCCCTGACAGCTTTCAAGGATCTACTTCATCCAGGGCAACTACTGATAGACGGACAATACTACAGTCATGTGGTACATAAACAAGCAGGGAGGCACACATTCCTACCCCATCTGCAGACAAGCCATGACTTTGTGGGACACAGCATTGACTTCTCAAGTTCACCTGCAAGCACAGTTACTGCCAGGAAAAATAAATACTGTGGCAGACAACCTAAGCAGAAACCTCATGGATCCCCACGAGTGGAAACTGGATCCACACGTCTTCAGCATGATGGTAAGGAAATGGGGATGCCCAGACTTAGATCTATTTGCCTCCCCTCACAACTGCCAGCTACAGAGATTCTGCACGAGGATTTATCACAAGCAAGCATGGAAAAATGGATGCCCTATCCTTCAGCTGGAAAAACCTAACAGTATATGCCTTTCCTCCACTGCCTGTCCTCCCCAAGGTACTCCTAAAGGTCAGACATGAGAAGCCAAAAATGATACTGATTGCCCCAGAATGGCCACGCCAGCACTGGTACCCAATCCTAAAGAACTTGTCTCAAGGTCCAGCCTGGATATTGCCTCAAACTTTTCACTTACTGACCCAACAAATCAGTCGGATCCTGCACAGCCAACTCGGGACCTTAAATCTGGCAGCATGGCAGATAATGTAGCCATTCAGACCACTCCTGTCTTCAAAGCTGTAATGGATGTTATCCTGGAGGCCAGGAGGTCCAGTATCAGAAAATCTTATGCAGAAAAATGGAAGAGATTCTGTGCTTGGAACCAGGAACAAGGAATTGACACTGTACCAAATATTCATCAGATTTTACAATACTTAACTGAGATGCTGGACAAAGGCCTATCCTTTTCATCAATTAAGATTCATGCCTCTGCCATTTCAGCCCATTACAGTACAGAACCACCTATCTTTTCTCATCCTTTAATAAGGCAGTACCTCAGAGGGGCCAAAAACATAAGACCTCCAAGGAGAGCACCAATACCTGCATGGGACCTCAATTATGTCTTGGAAAAACTTACACTGCCTCCTTTTGAGCTAGCCTCAACAGCTGATATAAAATTCTTATCGTGGAAAACAGCTCTGCTCCTAGCAATAACCTCTACAAGACGAGTCTCGGAGTTACAGGCACTCATGGCTGTGGAACCTTTTATCATTTTCCATCATGACAGGGTTTCTCTGAGGACGAACCCTACATTTATGCCTAGGGTGGTGTCCAGTGTGGCCCTTAATCAAACCATTCACTTGCCTACCTTTTATCCAAACCCACAGAACAAGGGGGAGAGACTTCTGCATTCTTTGGACGTACACAGACAGCTACACTTCTACTTGGACAGAACTAAAGCTTTCAGAAAGACTGAGCAACTTTTAGTGGCATATGCTGCAGGATCACAAGGAAAGGCTGTCTCAGAACAGACTATTTCAAAATGGATAGGCCATTGCATTCATTTCTGCTACTCGCAGCATGGCAAATCAGTGCGTAAGGGCATTAGGCCACATTCTACCAGAGCAGCAGCCACTTCAGCAGCCTTCCTCAGAGGAGTACCAACCAAAGACATCTTAAAGGCTGCAAATTGGAGTTCAGTGCACACTTTTACAAAGCACTACCACTTACCTCTCTTTTCTAAATCCAGAGCAGGCTTTGCCACTGCAGTTCTGCAGGGCCTCATAGCCTTTCCTAATCCTATTTAGCCCAGCCACCCATCCTCAGCTTTGGGATTCAACCCAAGAATAATGACTGTAACAGTGAAACACGATGAACATAGTACAGTTGTGTACCTACCATAAATGTATATGTTTGAGTGTATTCACTGTTTCAGTCCAGGTTACCCTCCCACCATCCCCCTTTCATTTGCTGGGTTTTATCTGTACTTCTCTGTTCTATACAACCTATGTGGTGTATTTGCTTGTAGATGAAGGAAATGTTTACTTTAGTGCATGCATGTTTATTGGCATAATCTATTTAGCCTACTCTTTTGAGGGCACCTGACATCCGGGGCAAGAAAAACTGAAGAAAATTGCATCTGCTGCATCTTTTATACCCCTGATGCACTGACGTCAGGGAAGAGGCGACAGCAACAGACGCCGGAGTGCGGACCAAGACTTTGGAATTCAGGCCAACTGCGGGTAGCCTGCCAGCAGGATAACCCAAGAGTAGTGACTGCAGCAGTGAATACACTTGAACATCTACATTTATGGTAGGTACACAACTGTACTTTATTAGTTGTGTATCAATGTGCTTCATCTTTGCTGTTGAACTGCATCTAGGCAATACCTGTGTTTTAACTGCTGCTGAACCGTAAACTCCTTCACTTAAGATTTTGTATAATCCAGTCACATCTGCAGGAGCCACTGATGGATCATCAGATTGCCAAGCTCCAACAAATGACTTCCTCTGCATGAACGATTTTTACTAATCTTCGCTTATGGCTGTAACACTATTTTTGCACACATCAGAGAAGTGAAATTTATTCCTCAGCTCCAATATGTCTGAATACTGTTATCAGTAATGTAATGAACAAGTGCAATTATAAGATTTTGGCTGTATATAATTCCACTACTGATTTCTTGTTCTTCGTGTTTATGTAAATACTGTATAAAACTCGCACTTCCTGTGCTGAAGTATGTAAAATCTATGTCATTGTCAATGTTGAATTGTATTGTACTGGAACTTTTCTCCCCGAGACTTTGGTGAAAATGGGTCCTGAGCCCAGTAGAACTTTCCTGGTAAACAAATGCAATAAATAAAATAAATGCAAAACGACTTAACTTTTCAGTAGCTTTTGTTTTCTGGATGAGAGTGAAAAATCTGCTTGTAAACGATATGTATTTCTGTGTTACAGTTAAGACTCTTCACATCGACATGTGCCTTTTATCTCCTGTGTCATAGTTTTACACTTAGGATTTCTCAGCTATGTCTTGTGTATATTAGTTACCGGTACTGTCATTATGCTTTGTTTCTTTTTTCAGTATTCTTTATCCGCTACCATTGCTTGTATTTCTTGTACTTCCATACTGCACCATACTATATTTTTGTATTTTTCTATATTGTTTTTGCTTACTGTGCTCTCCCCCCCCCCCAGTCCCTTCTGTGAAAGGGCTAAATCCCGTAGGGGCAAGGGCCAGCTCAGTTGATTTTGATTTTCCCCTACCTTTGTTGACCGATTTCTTCATGCACAGATTTCAAATTTAGCATTTCATATGTTTGTGCTTAAATGCATCATTTTCCATGTTTTAGTGAACACTTCAAATTCAGTTCTTATTTATGTTTTTCTGTAGAGTACTGCAAGAGAGAGAGCTAAGCATGCTGCAGACTATTTTACACTTTTAAGGCATCTACTCAGTTACGCTTTTAACAGCAGCATAAACCTGCCGAATGCTGAAGTTCTTCTCAACAACGAAATTGACTGGCTGAAGAGAATCCGGGTATATTTGAAGTATTTTTCTTAATTATTTACAGCTACATAGTTGATGTTATTGTTAAAAGGTATTTTTTCTTTTCGGGGTTAACAAATGTTTTACATGTTGGTTACAGCATAATTAATTTTTCCATTATGTGCTCCACAGCTTTCAAATGTCCAGGTTTTTGCAGAATATCTGTTTTTTTGGCTCATAATTCAGTGGATTGAAATCACTATATAATGACACAAATCTGAGTTTCAGACTTTGTATCCTTCAGAAAATGCATGCTAACACAAATCTTGTTCTAGCAACTTTTTAAGTTTCAGTGTCATCATCAACAACCCCTTTTTCTCAATTTTTCTACATGGGGCCAGGGTATTGTGTTAACTACTACCATCTCTTTTGATTCAGTGCCACACTCCTGCTTTCTTCGACACTCATGCCTCACTGTTGCACATCTTTTCTCATGCATTCCTTCCACCTTTTTGCTGGTCCTACCTTCTGTCTATCTCAAATGTTCACCAGATTGTCTTCTGCTTTTTTTTTGCACATTTCCAAACCACTGTAATCTTATGTCTTTGATTTTTTTTCTGCAATTGCAGCTACTTTAGCTTCTGCTCTTATGTCCTCATTTTATCTGTCCAATAGTGTGCATCCTACCACCCTTCTCAGGCTGTTCATTTCCATCACCTCTAGCTTCTTCTTCTGTTCTGCCTTTACTGCCAAGGTTTTCTGTATCATGCTGTAGTACTGGTTGCACCATTGTCTTGTACACCTTACTTTTCGGCTTCTTTGGTATTCAGTCGTTCACTACACCTGAGAGACTATGCCAGTTGACTGCAACTACTCTGATTGTAGCTTTGACATCTTCATTCAGACTTCCCTTCTTCTCAACCACCCCTCCCAGATACTTGAAGCTGTTAAACTGTTCTATCTTTCCTTCTTTCTCAGTCCTCAGCTTCTTATGATTTTCCCAATTTGGTGCCATTACCACTGTCTTATCGGTGTTTTCTTTCATCCCATATGCCTTCAGAGAACCTCTTAAGGGACAGATGTTCTTCGTGTTTCACTGTTGCAGTCATAACTGTAGGGTATTCCTGCCGGCAGGCAGCCCGAGGTCGGCCAGAATTCCAAAGTCTGGGTCCGGCGTCGGCTGTACCAGCTAGTACCCTGACGTCAAAACGTAGAGGTATAAAGCTGACAGCCGACGCCATCTAATCCAGGCTTTCTTGCCGTGCGGTGGAAAGCAGCTCGCTAGTCGGTTGGTGTATTCAGGACAACGTGCTTTGATTGTCATCGGTCCGAAGTTTTCTACTTCTCAAGCTAAGTACCCCATTGGGGAAACTTTTTTCTTGCTCCTCCGATGTCAGAAAAATTTAATAATTGTATATTGTGTGGAAAACAAATACCTCATAAAGATTTCCACTCTTACTGTCTACCTTGCCTAGGCCCTGACCACAACGTTTCTTGCTGTCGGTTCTGTGCCAGGTTTAATTCTTGCACTATCAAGCGTAGGTACGATTGGGCCTTGAATTATTTCGGTAGACGTTTCAATTATAGGATGTCGTCGGATACTTTACCGACAACCGGAATTCAAAAGAAACGCAAGGACAAGGATAGGCCTCCGAGGTCCAAACAGGATTCTCTGCAGCCAGAGCCAGCTTCGGGTTCGGCGGTCGTCAGTGAGGCGCTTTTGCAGCCCCTGTCGTCCGCCACTTCAGAATCGATGGCCGACACGGACTCCCATGGGGAGCCATCTAGGCCTAGTATTTTGTCTGCTGCAGGACCTTTGGACGTCGCTCCTTCAGATGGGTCCGGAACCGCTGTGCAGGTACCGGCTTCTGAGGGGGTTTTCAGGCCTTCTCGCATCACTATTTCTACTAAGACAAAGGCAAAGTCAAAGACTCCTGTTAAACCGAGGGTTTCTTCTCAGGCTGCTTCGGATACAGCTCCCAAGACCCAGAAACAATTACTACGGATGGCTGAGGATTTACTTACAATGATTAGGGGTTCTCACCCTCCTCCTGAAAAAAAGGCCTAGACAAGATATTCCTGATGATTCCTCTGAATCAGGCTTTTGTGTCTTCTGTCTCTTCCTCTGACCAGGATTATTCTTTTCCTCCTTATGAGGATTCTGATGCAGAGGACTCTATTCCCTCTGCTTCTCCCCCTGAAGATTTCTCTTTTGGGGAGACCTTACATGAGATGAGAGAGCATTTTCATTGGGAAGGTCAGGATTATTCTGCCTCCAAGAAGAGACTTGGGGAATTTCTCCTTCTCCCTCAACACAGACCTTTGGCTATTCCTCCTGTGCTGGATATTGTGGATGATGCTTTTTCTGAAGCTAACCTGAATCCTGATACCTTACCGCCTGCTCCTTATAAGCCTGATAGATTTTACAGGGTCCCTTATTCCCATCAATTCTTATTTAAGAACCCTTCTGCAGATCCTGAAACTATTTCTCAGGGTTCTAAGGCTGCTAAGGCCGCTTCGTCCAAAAATCCTATTCCCTCTGAAAAGGATTCTCGTGCCTTGGACAGGTGGGGCAAAAAGGTTTATACTTTTACTACTTTTTCTATTAGAGCTTTAAATTGCCAGTTTCATATGTTCAAGTACTAGCAATTTCTTTTGTCTGTTTTAAAGCAAAAGCTTTCTACCTTTCCTGCATGTGCAGAGGACAAGGAATTACAGGATGTATTGCATGCAACTGAACAAGTTAGCAAACATAGTTTACATTGTGGTTTTGATGCCTTGGAAGCTTCTTGCAGGGCCGCAGCCTCTGGTACTGTTATCAGGAGAGATGCTTGGCTTCGTGAGCAGAATTTACCTGAACAGGTTAAGGCTAAACTGTTAGATGCCCCTGTTCAGCATGATGTTTTATTTGGATCCAAGGCTGAGGAGGTTATTAAAAAGATGGAAGAGAAAGCAAAGTCTATGCAGACTGTTAAAGATTTCTTACAAGTTCAGCCTCCCAGATTTTCTAGAAATTGGCCCTCCAAAAATTGGTCCTTTCCCACGTCTGACAGGCCTCAAAGGGGAAGATATAGACGCTCCAGAGGTCGGGCGCAGGCTCAGGCCTCTTAAAGGTCCAGACAGTGGACTGCTTCTTCACCTAGAAGGGGAGAAGACAGACCTCAATCACAAAGGAAGCAGACCCAATGACTCTCTCTGTTGGGCTACAGGTCCTCCTTGCCTGGAAGCCCCCCTCGGAGGAAAACTATCTCTTTTCTACCAAAATTGGACTCACATAACCCAGGACAAATGGGTTTTAGAAGTGATTTTAAGAGGCTACAAATTCCACTTTCATACTCTGCCAAGGTCTTACGGTTGGCCAGATCTGCCAAAACATCAATGGTCAGAGGCCTTAAATCAAGTGGACGCTTTATTGGCCATGAGAGCCATAGAGCCTGTTCCACTTTCAGAGATGGGAAAAGGTTTTTACTCAAGACTGTTTCTAGTCCCAAGAAAACAAAATTCATGGAGACCTATTCTGGACCTTTCAATATTAAACACTTTTCTGGAAATTCCAAAATTCAAGATGCTTACTTTACAACAACTTCTTCCAATACTCTCCCAGGATACTTGGATGGTGACATTGGACTTAAAGGAAGCCTACTTACACATCCCCATCAGACAGGAACGCAGAAAATACCTCAGATTCAAGGCAGGTTCGAGACACTTTCAATTCTCTATACTGCCCTTTGGCTTATCTACTGCGCCCAGAGTCTTTACCAAGTGCCTGGCTCCAGTAGTAGCTTATTGCAGACTCCAAGGGATTCAAATTTACCCCTATCTGGACGACTGCCTTATTCAGGCGGACAACAAAGACCTGTTACTACAACATCTGCATTTTGTTCAACGTCTTCTCCTACTACTGGGATTTTCAGTGAACAGGAAAAAGTCACATTTGATCCCCTCTCAGCAAATGATCTTTTTGGGAGCTCTTCTAAACACAAGCTTGCAAAGGGCTTTCCTCACTCCAGAAAAACAACTGCAGCTGGCCTCAATTTTCAAAACCTTGGCTACTTTAACTCGGCTCACTGCAAGGAAATTCCTGCAGGCACTGGGCTTACATGGCTTCTTGCATCCTGTTGATTCCAAATGCAAGACTTCACATGAGAAAACTTCAATGGTACCTAAAGAGTGTATGGTCACAGCATTACCACAGTCTGGACACAATGATTCCACTGATTCCCTGCCTCCAAAAAGAGTTCCTTTGGTGGTCCAGGGCTTGTGCTTTAAACGAAAGGAATCCCTTTCGTCTGTCTCAACCTTCTCAGACCATAACAACGGACGCTTCGGATTATGCTTGGGGAGCTCATTTTCTAGACATTTGCCAGCAGGGCTCTTGGACAAAGAAGCATCTTCTCTGGCACATCAACTTGAAGGAAATGTTGGCAGTCCAAAATGCTCTTCTAGCCTTCCGGAATCTTTTGAAACCAGGGCCTCTTCTGATTCGGACAGACAATACCACAGTCATGTGGTACATAAACAAGCAAGGGGGCTCTCACTCTTACCCCCTTTGCAGATTAGCCATGAATTTATGGGACACAGCTCTAAGTCAGAATTTGCATCTACAAGCTCAATTCATTCCAGGAAAACAGAACCTCTTGGCAGACAGCCTAAGCAGAAACCTTTTGGATCCTCACGAATGGATGCTGGACACCAACTTATTCAGCAGGATTACTGCAGTTTGGGGATGTCCTCAGATAGATCTGTTTGCATCCCATCTCAATCATCAGTTGCCTCTCTTTTGCACCAGGTCCTTCCACAAAACAGCTTGGAAAGTGGATGCCCTGTCATTCAGCTGGAGGAATCTTTCGGGATATGCCTTCCCTCCCCTTCCTCTTCTGCCTCGGGTGTTACTGAAAATAAAACAGGACAAACCCAAGATTATCATTCTGATAGCTCCAAATTGGCCTTGGCAGTTCTGGTATCCAACTTCAAAACACCTATTCATGGAACGTCCTTGGATTCTACCTCTGATCCCTTCTCTTCTGTCCCAGCATCAGGGTCAGATGCTACACACTCAAATCAAGACTCTTTGCCTGGCAGCCTGGCTCTACAAGGGCCTTTGATTCCTTCATCTCTTCGCAAACAAGTTTTGGATGTTCTTTTAGAAGCTAGGCAGCCTAGTACTAGAAAATCTTATGCTTCTAAATGGAAAAGATTTTGTATTTGGATGCAGGACCGAGGTTATGATCCACGTTTGCCTGATATTCACTCCATTTTGCTTTACCTCTCTGACCTTTTGCTTAAAGGCCTCGCTTTTTCCTCCATCAAAATTCATGCTTCTGCTATCTCTGCTCATTTCAACACTGATCCTCCCATTTTTTCTCACCAACTGGTGAGACAATTTTTGAGAGGGGCTAAGAACTTAAGACCTCCCAGAACTCCTCCTGTTCCTGCTTGGGACCTTAATTATGTCTTGGAGAAACTTACTTTGCCTCCTTTTGAGCCTGCTGCGGCTTCGGATATCAAATTCTTATCCTGGAAGACAGCTATTTTATTGGCATTGACTTCTGCCAGAAGGGTTTCAGAGTTGCAAGCTCTCATGGCTGTGGAACCATATATTATCTTCCACCAAGACAGAGTTTCCTTGAGGACCAATCCTACATTTATGCCTAAAGTGATTTCTAAGGTGGCTCTAAACCAGACTATTCACCTTCCTACCTTCTTTCCAAATCCTCAAAATAAAGGGGAAAGGGATCCTACATTCATTGGACGTACAAAGACATCTACGTTTTTACCTGGACAAAACTAAAGGTTTCAGAAAATCTGATCAATTGCTTATCTCTTATGCCTCCAGTTCTCTAGGTAAGGCTATTTCTAAACAAACTATTTCCAAATGGATTGCTCATGGAATAAGGTTTTGTTACTCTCACTATGGTAAACAGATTTCAGGTATTGTTAGAAGTCATTCTACTAGAGCAGCTGCCACTTCAGCAGCATTTCTCAGAGGAGTTCCTACCAAGGACATTTTGGAGGCTGCCACTTGGAGTTCAGTGCATACTTTTTCTAAGCACTATAATCTCCCTTTGTATTCTAAGTCTAGGGCACGCTTTGCCTCTGCTGTTTTGCAGGGTCTTCTAGCTGCCCCTTCTTCTGCATAACCTCCTCCCTCTTTCACAGCTTTGGGATTCTACCCTACAGTTATGACTGCAACAGTGAAACACGAAGAACATAGTACAGTTGTGTACACCTACCATAAATGTAGATGTTCGAGTGTCTTCACTGTTGCAGTCTGTGTTTCCCTCCCACCTATCCCCTCTTATTTTTGCTTGTTCTCTCTTCCACTTCCTTTGTGGTGTATTTGTGTTTCTTTTTAGACACCTTCTGGTTATTTTGGGGGAGCTTCTGACATCTGGGGCAAGAAAGGCTGGAGAAGATGGCGTCGGCTGTCAGCTTTATACCTCTATGCTCTGACGTCAGGGTACTAGCTGGTACAGCCGACGCCGGACCCAGACTTTGGAATTCTGGCCGACCTCGGGCTGCCTGCCGGCAGGAATACCCTACAGTTATGACTGCAACAGTGAAGACACTCGAACATCTACATTTATGCTAGGTGTACACTACTGTACTTTTGTCATGATTCATTGCCCCTCTTAACCCAGGGTTCAGAGTAACCTATGCAGTATTTTTCACATCGACCCTGTACAGTCATGTAAATGGCTGCATAGAGGCTACTGCACCTACCAGAAGTAAGCCCAAAAGCAAACTACACTGGTGGAATCCTAATTTAAATAGGTGATGCAACAAATGGAACAAAGGCATAGCTAAAATCAAGAAGGGTAACTCTCATAAAGGTAACACTCTCTTCGAACTAAGTAGCAACTAAGGGGACTAAGTCCAGTAAACTCAATTTCAAGTTCAAGATAACTTCCTAGGCAAAAGACAGTCACAAGGCCTTCTGCAGCTATGTTTGAAACATCAAAGGCAGTATACAGCAGTATGCAGAACTGGTGGTTAATGCTGCCACTTTCACTGAGCTCAGCAGTATAGCAGACTGCCGGCTGACACTTTCTGCTCCAGTTTTACCCCCAACTCACCCCCTGCAAACCCCCTTCCCCAAAAAACCTACAAACATAACCCCCCCCCCCCAACTACTGACTGGGAGCAGGTATTGGGTGGGTAGTGCTTTGTAAGGCAAAAAAACAGCCTCAAAGGCCCTGACTGTATCCTGGGATGCCCTTGAACAGCCTGAAGCACAGTCTATCAAGGCCGCTAGAGTCATTACTTAAGTCTCAAATTGGCTTTGTGCCATGAGAATGGAGGACTGCATTGGTCATCCCTGTTCATAAGAGTGGACAATCTACAGACCCTAGAAACTGCAGACCCATTAGTCTGATCGGTTTTAAATGCAAAGCCATGGAACAAATTATCACAGAAGTAAACAAAGATGTAAGTAACCTTCAGACACTGGACCCAACCAGGTCTTGCTTTGTCAGAGGAACGTCATCCCTACTAAACTCGTCAAACTTATTTGAGGTAGTCACTAAAGCAGTGAACGGGAAAAGTGTGCATACTGCGTGCTTCAACCTGGTTAAGTCGTCTGATACACAGTCCCTTACTCTGTTAAACTCACCAAAGTAGGCATAAACCCCTATATAACGCATTGAATTGCCAGTTGTCTCACAGATAGGACCCAAGAAGTTAGGATTTTTAAGACCATCTCTCCAGAGCGGTCATTCAACAGCGGAATCATACAGGCTCCATGCTGAGCCTGCTCCTGTTTGGCATCTCAGAAATCAAGGTCGGTGTCAAAGGCCTCTGGCTGTCCACGTTTGCAGATGACTGCAAATTATTAGCAATCAGAGATTCCACCCTAAGGCACTAATCTCTTGCAAGAGGGTTTAACTTGGAAAAATGACTGGCACCAAAGTTGATGCTTAAAATTTAAAATGCAGAATAGTACCTTTTGGGAAGTTGGCCACCCAGGGAAATTACATCATTAGTAAAACTAAGAGTTGGCCTGGTAATCAGAGATGTAAGAACACAGTAACTTGGCTTTCGACCAACATGTGGCCAAGGAAGTAAGGGAATTATTCTGTGTCACCCAGCTTGTAAGGGCATGGCATGCAGGTCCAGGAAAATCGTGCCACCTTATTCTGCCCTCACCATACCAATCAGAGTATAATGCCTTTTTCAGCATTTACCTGACCTGACCTGACACAACTGGAATGTCTACAAAAGTTCTTCACTAAAAGAATCCAAGGCATAAACATGTCCTATGCAAATAGCCTTAAAGCCTTATCTCTATATACTCGGTCTCCTACTGACTACTGAGAGACTATCTATGTATGGCATATAAGGCATCGTTGGATACTGTTCTGATGGACATTTTGCACATCTGCAAAATTAACAGCATCAGAACTACTAGATCTAAGGATTTAAATTTTGCTTGCAACATAAATAGGACCTGTTGAAGAGTTGGATGTGTATCTTAGAGAATCCCAGTTCTGTGGAATAGCCTCCCCATCCAAGTGAAACAGAGTCCTTCCCTCACCTTATTTAAACAGAACTTTATCAGTGGATGGGAAATTCAGCCCAATTCTGGCTCCCATCTCTGTGATGGACAGAGCCAGTCAGTAAATTATGTCCAAACATACTCCTATACAATCTATAACATCCAAGCTCCTGTCTCCCAATATAAACACCGAAGATGCAGCAGCTAAAGGGACATTTGGGTTGCGTGGTTAGGCTTATGAAAGCCCCAGTGGTTGTCAGCCTAGTGTACACCTGTGACTCTTTAAAAAGAAAAATTAAAACAAGAAACAGTAGATTTCTGAAGAAATATAAGAACATTTAGTATGAAGGATGTGCATTCAGTAGTAAGAAATCGGACAGAATGTACACTCCAAGTGCAATAACTGGGCTAAACTTGATAGAATTTATATTTCACAGGATCATGTGTATTTAACTGAAAGCTTTGAACATCTAAAAATTATTTCAGAAGTAAAAACTAAGATAAAGGATGATGAAGTAAAAAATGTGACACTGGCACTTTCCTACTCGTTAAAAAAGAGGCATTTAAGAAATGGGTAGTGAAAAGTATTCTACAGTTACTATGGAGGATAGAAATTCCTTCAGTAGGGATGGCGAGCAAGTGGGATAAAATAAAAATAGAGTTTAAAAACAGTGTAGAAATAGAAAGATAACAAGAAAGAAGTCATAGAAATTATTTAGATAGCTGACAGGTTAAAGTATTGCAGAGTAAAGGGAACCTGACACAAGGTAAGAAGCAGATGAACAGTGATAAAGGGAAAATAAGGGAGTATATGGATGATATTCATGAATTTAGAAATGTTCCACTTAGGCAACTATATTTTGGTAGCTCCAGCGCACAAAAACTTAGTATTACAACTGTAAGCAGCAGGCTGCACAAAGGGGTTGTTGACAAACTTAGGGAGCCTATGTCAAGAAAATTAGCAGAGGTCCTATGGTGATATTTCAGAAATGTTATGAAAATTTGTAGGAAAAGGAAGAATGGGGAAGTGAACCTACAGAGGATTTAGAACCTGTACAAGTGAGAAATAACCTTAACCTCATTAGGGCAGGAAAAAAAAAAAACACTTTTGCCAACCCTGCCTAAAAACCTTATCAGGAGATGGGAAAAGGGGGTGGTCTTGGAATGGATGGATGCTGGAACAAGAAAACATCACACAGGAATCTTCTCTTAAGATATTATGTCATGATATCAGGCCCCCGTGATGGGGATCTGAGGCTCCAGCCTTCTCAGAAACGCAGGAAGCAGAATCCAGACACTTGAAGGCTGCCTAAGAAGCATCAGTAAAGGCTCACCTGGTGAGTGACCGAAGGCTTCTCATCTTTCTTTTAGCTAGTCCACAGACTCCTACCAATGACCTTCTTGCCTGCATGTCACTGGCTCAGTCATTCCTTCCAGAAGTGACAGGCTCTCCAGGGCAGGAGAGCAGCCCTTCAGCCCATTAATTCTCCGACTGGTGAGCAAAAGTTATGTACTTGCTATATGTTGTCTGACATTTGTCTGGTTGAAATGTATGGATTGTCTGATCTGACCTTTGCACTGACTGTAAAGCTTTTTCTGATCTAGAGCTCTGACTCCTCCTCTACCCATAATTCCTTAGACTCCACCGTAGCAGCTCTCATCAAGTTTGCCCCCCTCTTTGTCTCATATGTGAAAAGTCCTGTAGAAGAAAAAAAAAAGTCCCAACCTGTTGAGAAAGAGGGAGTAAAGTTTCACATGACTGTGTGTAGACTGGGTATAAAGGGTCTACCCAATGATCTCAAAGCCATAGGTGACAATCTGGAAGGGGTAGGAGGGAGGAGGGAGTTTGAATTGGGCAAAAATCAGACAACATGGATCTAATCTTACAGTAAGTACATAACTTGCATATCCAGTGTAGTCTATTTTCGTCAGTTTCAAAATGGGTGGTATCAAGGAAGGGCATTCCTGAGTATGGTGGAACTAAAAGAAGAATGGACCTGTATTGTGCATCCACTTTATAGTGAAATACAAATGTGCATACTGTAGACCAAGTGGCTGCAGCACTTTTCAATTGAAGAAGAAGGTTGTTGAAATAGAAACTGCCCTAGTTTATATGAGTTTTAGATTTACCTGGTAAGGGAAAATTCTCCTTATGGTAAAGGAAATGCAATCTGACAACCATCTTGACAAAGTAACCTTCACCATTGCTTTTCCAAACTTTTGTTTTCAAATGAAGTTAACAACTGGTCATCTCTTCTGAACTGTTCTGTTCTGTGAATGTGGAATCTGAGTTGTCTATGGACATCTGTCATATGCAATATGTATTATCCTTTGTTTGAATGTCTCGGGGGAAAATACTGTTAAGTTTACAGGCTGGTTTAGGTTTACTTCAGATGCTGTCTTAGTAAAGGAGACCCACTGGTTTTGAGTGACTCTTATCCTTGTGGACTACTAATTTGGGAGGCTTACATGAAAGTGCGTGTAACTCAGAAATTTGTCTTGCTGATGTCACTAGGAAAATTGTTTCCATGTAAGGAACTTTAAATCCGCTGTGACTGCAGGTTGGAAAATGAGTCAGAGCTTTGCAGCATAATGGTGAGGTCCTATGGAGAGAGATTGGGCCTCTAATCAGAGGTCTTTGTAGGAAAGTGCCCTTAAACTTTAGAGATTTTCTTTGAAGCTATAGTAGGGTCCTTGTAGCTGCTTTCTGAACCTTAGTGGTGGAATAGTTGGACAAAAATTTTAGCATTAAATGGAACAGGCACTGAAAAGGTTGAGCCCTTTAGAAAATACCCTAATAGCGAATCTTTACTAATTAACTGTGTACATCCTGTCCCTCAGTCTTCCCTCATACAGTATGCAGATGATTCCACTGTCATTAACATTGCTGACAAACCCCTCTTACCTGCTCACCCTAACTCAAACCTCCTTTAACCACACTGAAACTTGGCTTACTAACCACCATCTTATACTAAACCATAAAAAGACAAAACTCCTCCTTTTCCTTCCCAGATCTCTTTACCATCTCAAATCCTCTTTTACCATTTCTTCCCTTAACACCTCTCTCTTTTCTGAACCCCAAACCAAGCTACTTGGAGTTATCATTGATGACCAGTTTATATTTTACCTCCCTGTACACCACTGTATTAAGAAAACCCATCAAAAGCTAGGCCTATTACATGGAAACGAAAGGTTCCTTGCACCTAACTCCAGAATCTCAGTAGCCCAGGCTTATCTCTTCCCTAACCTCTTCTGTTGCTCCCAAATCTTTACTAACCTACAGTCCTCTCTACTGTGCAAACTCGAAACTGCATTCAAGGTAGGCAGATTTGCAACTAATCTACCACCAAAATCACATCACTGTCTTGCTCTCCAAACTCTTAGCTGGTTAGCATTTTCTATATAACCCACCTCGCTCTTAGAAGCTCTGATCAATGTGTCTTACAGATTCATTAACCCAAAAAATCATTTGGACATAACTTGTACAGCTATCATCCTGCCTGTGTCATGGAATAAGCTTCCTGTGTCCATCAGAAATATTATGTATGCTCATGAATTCAAGACAGTACTCAGAAATTACCTGTACAGCACCTGGAACTGTCACTGCAATCATCCCACTTGAAATCCTCACACCTTTATCCGTTAGTCTTTCTGCTTTTATTCTCTTACTTGACCACCACTTAAGATTCTCCCGCATTTCCAACACTGTTTCCTATCTTCCTCCTCTATATCTACTACTACTTGGTAATGTCTCTTTTGCTAAGATCTCTTACTTGTGCTGCAGTTGGTCACTTGTTTAACCTTTTCGTACATAGTTTTTATTATGCCTAATAAACTTTAAATTACTCCAGTTAATTTTTTATTTGCTTAACTTGTACTGCAATTTTTTTTTCTTGCACAATTTGTATTGTTGCATCTTTACTTGCATTTTTTTGCACTGTGGAGCTTTTGTCCCCGGGCCTCCGCTGAAAAAGGGCGCAAGCTCAGTTGGACTATCCCTGTCAACAAATGTTGAATAAATAATTACATTTTCTTCTGGTATATCTTTCTAGTGGGTGGTTTCTGAGAATCAGAAAAAATACTGATTACCAACCCAGAGGGAAGCCTGTCATCTCTAGCTACATGTTAATTTGGAGGTACCATGCAGTTAACTTAATGGACTTCTGATCTGGCAGAGGCAGTCTGAACAGACTAGTTAGTAGGTTTGGATAGTAATCCGACGTCCATGGAGCTGTACTACTAGAGGCCCACAGATAGGGTAGCCATGTCTGTTTGGGACAAAAAGGGCAACGAGGATCATCCAGGCCTTGTACTGTCTTGGTTTCTGTATGACTTTGTTCACTAGGAGCAATGGTCGAAAGGCAAATAGGAGACTAGGGGGCCAGTTGTGGACCAGTGTGTCACTTGGTGACTGACCCTGTGGAGGGATTAAGCCAAAATACTTGCTGCATTTGCTGTTGAGATAGGAGGCAGATAGGTTGCAGCAAGTTTGGCCTCAGCAACTGGGGGATCAAATGTGCCACTGTAGGATTGAGAAGCCGCTCATGAGGCATCAGAAAAATTCTGCTCAGTTTGTGTGCTCACACACTGGTTGACCCAATGCTGTGCATTGCTACTAGAAAGCAGTATGAAGACCTTGTCCATTGCCAAACTCTCATGGCCTCATGACAGAGGATAAGACTGGGTCCCCCCCTTCTAGCTGATGTACCATAGTATTGGCAATTCTCAGTCTATATGGAAATCACACCCTCGAGAGGGGGGTGATCCTGGAATGCCTGCAGTGTTAAGAGGACTGCTCTCCGCTCCAAGGCATTGAAGTGAAGACTGGCCTCTGAATGACTACGTATCTTGGACCATTCTCCCTTCGAAATGTTCCCACCCCTAGAAGCGAGGCATCCATGGTTACCACTGCTACTGATGAATCTGTGTGGAAAGGGCATCCCTGGGTTACTGTTGGAAATGCTGCCCACCAGGCAATGTGCTATCTGCAAACTTGAGTAATTTGAATCTTTGCTCGCAATGGATGAACAGACTGAGACCACTGTACTGCTAAAGTCCATTGCAGCCCTCCGGTGTAGTATCTGGCTAGAGGAACCATCAGAATTGTGCCATTAGCCCTAACAGTAACCTCGCTGATTGTGATGGTTGATGTACTTACATGGCTGTGAGGAGAAGAGAGAAAACTCTGGATTGAGAAAGGCTGACTATGTGAAGGATGGTATCTGGGTGGTATCCTATTAATTCTGTTTTTCTGCGTTGGGATCAGGTGGCAATTTAGTAGATTCAGTTATCCTCAAGTCCAGTAGCAACTGAAGTACTTTGTCTAGATGGTACAGTAGTAGATGCTTGGAGGTAGCAGGAGGCAGTTGTTGAGAAATGGGAAAATGTGGATCCCAGCAGATGCAGGTGTGTTACCACTGCCATGGTCTTGGTGAACACACTCTGGGACTGTGATGAAACCAATAGGCTGGGCTTGGAACTGATGATGGCAGGCTCCCAGACGGAAGTGGAGAAATCTCATGGAGTGCTTTATTATTGATAGGATGGTAGGCATCCTGGAGATCTATGGAGCGCATCCAATTGTCCTTCCTCAGCAGAGGAAAAAGACTGAATTGTGACCACGTGGAGTTTTGACTATTTCAAAAATTGGTTTAGGTGGCTGAGATCCACAATGGATCTGAGGTGCCCCGTCATCTTTAGTACCAAAAAGAACCTCAAATAGACTCTGGATCCCAACTGGTGTTGGAGCAACAGTTAGATGACTCTGTCTAGCAGTTTTAAAATTTCTAAGGCTGTTTAGTATTACTGACTGGGTGGGACATTGAGGACTTCCTCCTTTCTGAGGTAGAAGGGAAAAGGGAACTGAATATCCTCTGGAAATATCTATAGCACCCAAGAACCTGAAGTTATGCTGTCAGGTTTGAGGATGCAAAGATAGGCCCCCTGCCTCCTCCTAGAGTGCAGTAGTCAGTCAACTGTTCAGGAGCATTGCTAAGCTTTTAGTAAAAGGGCCATGAAAGCCCAAGTTGTGTGGTCTACCTGTGCCTCTAGTGTCATCTGTTAGGCCTTTCCATAGCAGGGGAGGTAACTGTCACCTGGTTAGTCATAGTAAGAACTCTGATTTACAAAGCTGCATCTTCTTCCCTAATATCTGATTCCTACAGAAGGATCTTTTCAGGAGTGAGAAGTGGACTACCACTGCAGAGAGTTTTACCATTATGCTAATTCCTGGTGAGTGTGTCCTTAACCTTGTGTCCAAATAGAGTTGAACTATCATAAGAGGCATTCACAAAGGACGACTTAAGACTTCCTCAAAGTGACTGATGCATCCAGGCGTGGCAGCGCATGGTAATGATAGTACCTGATGCTCTGACCATGCCATCAGCTGCCTTAGATGGCAAGAAAGCTGGGAGTCCACTGTTTTCTGAACATGCCCAGGCAATACCCCCAAGAGAGACTTGGTGATTCTTTGGTCAGGTCTCTCTGGATTCTGGTTAGGAGAGCCAAATAACTCAGCGATCTAAGAGTGAAAGTCGCTGATGCATAGGTCCACATCTCAAACCTGTCAGTCGCACTCTACTCTATGTTAGGGGGATGAGCAGAGGAACTCTCTTCAGATAGTTCTTTTGTTGTGGCTGCTGTTGCTACCACCATAGCATCTACTGGGGAACCCTTGCTCCAGTGCTTCTTGTCCTTAGGCTCAACTAAAATGTGATCTGCTTTCTTAGCAATGGGTTCCTCCACATCAGGGTCCTTTCATACCAATTGAGCTATTATGTCACTAAGGGGATCAAAGGGTGGTGCACCCAGGAAGATGTTAGATGCAACCAAAAGCTTCCAAGTACACTGACTCATCACGTGAAGGATCTTGGTATGACCAACCCCCTCTCTGCTTCATCAACTCGAGTATATCACCAAAAATGATGTTTTCAGAGAGAGAGAGAGCAAGAGGAACCCACCCCTTCTAAGTCCCTGTCTTTGATGAAGGACTCTGGAGAAGTCTATATGATTCTGTTTGCATGTCTGTTTCTTGTGAGGACCTTCTGGAGCAATATCAGAAGGCTCTGGAACAGACTGGGAACTGACAAAGCAGACATCCTTGGAAGCCTTTGGAACCAATTGCCCTGTCTGACAAGATGATGAGGAGAGGAAGTCGTCTCTCAATGGGGCTTGGGTGAAGCCACACTGGTTGGAGACACTTTAACCTTGGAACTTGCCAAGACCCTTTCGAGGCTAAAGGTGCAACAGGTACTGAGGAATCCCCTCTGATCCAAACATGAAAAGGAACCCTTGGCACTGATAAGTCCCAGTCCAGAAGCTGACCTTGGATCTGAAGTATCCAGGGCCGAAGCTCCAAGAAGGAGAGATGGCTCTGAGAACATTTCTGTCGACTCACCCCAAGGGAATTATGGGTAGGAGAGGAATCAGAGTTCTGTATCCGAAGAAGTTTCAGAGTTGGTGCAGAGATCGGATCAGACAAACCCATATATCTGGAATGGATGAAAATAGGCAACACTAGATCCATAAAAATAGCCCATTGTCTCCATTGAGAGGTAAGTCATATGCTGAGGAACCAGCCATTCTGTACATCCTGCAGACTTTCCTTTGCACCATTTGCTCTTTTTAGGGGTGTTCTAGGGAGTTTATGCCTGCATCTATTCATACATGCCATCCTGCTTTTGAGCCATTTGTCACTAGTGCAGCAGTGGCTTTCTAGAGCCATTGCTGCAAGTGATGCATCTGCTTCTCTGTGGCAGCTGTCATCCCCCCCCCACCCTGCCCCCAATCTGTTATCTCCAACATCCATGCCATTAGCTCTACACAAGATTGTCAGAGTAGTAGTCTGATCCCTCTGTGACATGGGTTTACAGACTTCTCATCTTTCTTATCCAAATAAAGATTATAGGGGGGTGAGGGAAGTAGAGGAGCTGTAAGGTGGTTTATAACAAGACTATTAGCCTTATGGTGTTCTCAGAGGGGTGGGAGGAAGGGAGTCATTATCTGATGGGGATTTACAATAAGTAGAAAGACTTGATCTCATATAATCAAGTTTTCATCTCATCCTCACGTGGGGTCCAGATCAAATCTGACTTGGCCGTTCCTAAGCTCGTGGCAACCAAAAATCTCTTGGATAATTCCCCTTACCCACAATGCAGCTCTCCCCATTACCTCACATCTCATTTGCTGCTTTGCGAGGACGTGGTCTGATCAGTTAGCTCTTGGTTATCAGGTTGCCATATTAAAAAATGTTTCTTGTATAGTTTCCCTTTCTCTATATTTTCAGTGTAGTTAGTCCTTTTATTGCTGCCTTACAGTTTATAACTCATAATTTTCCTTAACTATTTTTAATTAGGTTACTTTTGTTTTCTTTCTTCCCTTTTGCTTTCCCAGTTATAACCATTTGTTGTAGGTTACTTCCATCCCCTTTTACCTTTAAAGGTATTTCTTTAACTACTACTGTTAGTAGCTCTTCCTTTCCTTTTACATCTATCTATTCTTACTAAAAAAAAAAACTTTTCTGTCTTTTGCTGTTTTTTTTCTAAGTGCGTGTCTCTCTCTCTCTCTCTCTCTGAGTGGATTCTCTGCCTGTTCCTTTTCTGTGCATTGTGATGGAGAAACAAGAGAAGCCTGCTGGTTTTAAAAAAATCCACAAAGTGCGGGCACAAGATCCCTTTTAGCGACTCTCACTCACTGTTTGTCTTTTGTCTTGGACCCCTTCACTTACAAAAGGATTGTGTGATTTGCTACTTTCTTAATCATTGAGCGTTGATGGAGAGAAAAAATAAGCTCATATTGAGGGGCATGTTGCCTTCGGCCTTTGGGGAGGCTGTTTCTGAAATAAAGAAAAATCTGGTTCAACCACGAAGACAAAATCAACTAATTTGAGCCCTGCTTTATTACTTTCCTCTAAATCCTCTGAAAAAGGGAAAAAGAGACCCTCTGGCACTGATGGATCCTTCAGAGCAGAGAACAAAAATGTCAAAAATCTCTCAAGCCTGCGGAGTCTGACCCGATCGGAGCCTTTGACACTGATCTCTATCCTGTTAGATCTGGCTTCTTCGGCTGTAATCCTATCTAGTAAGAACAGATCAGATCCGACAGCTAGTCCTTTCAAACCTATCGTGACACTACCAAGGACACTGTGCTCCCCTGACCTTCGATCTGGTTCCATAGAGGGTGCCGTTTCCCATATTCTCCAGATCAAGATCCCCATCTGCCTCTTCCCGTTTGACCAGGAGCCTTACTGAAGATATGGAATGGATGGGTCAAAAGATTTTGTGGGTGCAGGGCATCACCAAGTCCCCTTAGACCTCGACCCTTACAGTGCCAGGTCTGTCTAGACTGTCACTCCCCCTCTTCCTCCTCCTCTAACTTCAGGGCAAGCTCTGAAGTGGGTGAAATCCAATAAACCCAGTGCCTTTCAGCTCTGATCTGAAGAATTTCTCTTCCTCGGAACAAACCTTCGCTCTGAGCTCTTCCTCCTTTTCAGAGCTGGGGAGTGACCAGAGCAATAGTGAACCTCGGAAACCTTGAGTGGGCTCGACTCCCAGATCTTCACAGCAAGTCAGTGTGCTGTGGGGTTTCAGCAATGGTGAGCTCGATTTCAGCTTCAACCCTTAGCGAACTGTCTTCTGGACTGAAGAGGACCCCATCCCAAAAGCTTGGCTTGTTGGAGACTGAATAGAAATAACCAAAGCCAAATAACTCCACCGGTACTTCCCTCTACAGCAACTCTGTTGCTAAGCAGTGGAACAGCCTCCCTCCCAATATCACAGCAATAGCTACCCTCACCCCTTTCAAAAAAGCCTTAAAATCCCATCTACAGCATCTCTGGCTGTGTAACTGCACTAAGCATGACTAATCTCTAATTAGTAATTTCAGCCTACTAATACATCTCTCTCCCTATTCACTCTACCCACCCACTACCTCACCTTTTTCTTGCTGTACTACTCCAGTTACTCTACCGTGTCAAATCTCTGCTTCCCCCCACTAAATGTCCTCTTCCTTTCCTTAATCCAGCTGACTTCTGCCCCCTCGAATCCGCAACCACAGCAAGATACTCTGCATTCCTCATCTTACTACCATGTCCACTTGGATAATGGGGCTTCAGGTGCCAGGATACCCATCCGGGTACCCTGGACTTTTTCGATACCTCCCCAGACTACCCCACTGAGGAGGTCCCTAGGAAGAGACTTTTCAAGAGGAAGCATTTGGATTCCAAGCAAGAGTCATCCACGGAAGACACCAACTTCAATGAGGGAGAAGGATCCCACAGTCACCCCCTGAGAATGTTTCCTTTCGGAGATTCTGGAGATTCTAAAGCAGAGGGGTTGCTGGCAGTCCTTCACCCGAGAAGTCGGTATACCTGGCTGCCTTTGGTTCCTGCCCATCTACCTCCTGGGTGACTCTGTCCACTGATGAGCCCATAAGTTTGAGCTCTCTGTGAGCATGGGAGACCCAGGATTCCGTCAAGCCTGTTCCCTGGAGACCAAATAAAATTATAACCGCTCCATCTTACAAGGCCTTCTGGACAAAAGGGGCTGCAGTAGATGCCATGGTCGTGGCGGCAACGACCAAAAAGGAACTTTCCAATGAGAATTCAACTATCCGTGGTCCTAATAAGGATTCTAGGACAGATGTGGGAAGCGAGTGTTCTCTTCAACGACGTTTACCTTGCGGTCACTGAATTATCTTTCACATTTCACCAGGTTACAAAGGGATCTGATTAAAGAGCTTTCAGATACCCTTGAAGAAGCAGTAGCTGAGGGAGCTAAAGAGAAGGTAGCTTCCCAGTTAGCCACCCTACATTCTGTAGCTAACTCTTCCATGAGGCTTATCGTGCGTGCAGCTGAAGGAACGAGCAAAGCGGCAGGTTCTGGCATCTCTATTAGGAGACATGTCTGGATGCCCCTTTGCAATTTGCAGAATATTTTAAGTCTTTGTTCGTCAATACTTTAACAGCACATCTCTTTTTGGTTCAAAGTCAAAGATACGCTGTCCAGGTGTGAGACGGAAGGTAAGACACTCTCTGCCATGGGCATACATTTCTCTGTTCCTCAAAGACTTTATCCTAAGGGTCAGAGAGGCAGTGGTAAAATGTGGTTCATGTAGTCTCGAGGGTCCTACCAAGACGCACATGGAGAGTTTTCCCCCAGAGGTAGGGGGGGAAACAATAATGGAAAGACACTGCCCTCATGGCAGAGGAGGCCCGCAGAACCAAAGGTCTCGAGAGTCTTTCTTTGGGAAGCCCTTTCAGTACTGAAAGAAGGCCTGATTGTCCACCACTGGAGGCAATCGGGGGTAGACTATCCCTGCTGTGGAGAGCCTGGCAATTGATGACTTTCCAATATGAGTGTAGAGGATAATATCCAGGAATTACGAAATTCCCTTTTCTCAACAACCTCCCCTCAACAAGAGGATCACAGATGTTCCACCCAGTCAAAGGGATCAGGCAGTCATTCATATCTAAAGGCTGATAGAAAAAAAGTCATCCAAGAGGTCCCACGAGATCAGAGAGGATTTGGAACTTACTCAAGGTTCATTTTAGTTCCAAAAAAAAAAAAAACCAGGGGGCTGGAGAACAATCTTGGATCTCAGTAGATCGAACAAGTCTGTTCGTTGCAAGTTCTGAATGGTCATGGTACAGTACATACTTCCTTTTCTGGAACCGGATGACTGGATATCCTTTACAGATCTTCAGGATGCATACTGTAATGTAAAAATGGACAGACGCTCCAGAGGATATTTACACTTCCAGCTGGAGGCCAATCTACCAGTTCAGAGCACTGCCCTTTGGTCACACTACCATCCCCAGTGTGTTCACCAAATGCATGGCAGTGATTGTGGCTTACCTGAGACGTCAAGGATTGTGCACGTTTCCTTATTTAGATGACCATCTCATATCTGCCCCAACCAGGCATCTATTTATCAACACGAGAGACTCTTCAAGTTTGTTCTGAGCTGGGCATAGCCATAAATTACCAAAAGTTTAATCTGGAACCTGCTGAAACACTACTAGACACCACTCAAATGATTGCGAATCTTCCTCCTTCCAGAGTGGTAACAATCAGACAGCAAACTTTAAGGTTAATCAGGAACTAGAAGGTAGCTGCCCACCATGTTCTACAGGCATTAGGATCTATGGCCGCAGTGATTGTGTTGGTTCCATTAGCCGGGTTTCACATGTGAATCCTGCAGTGGCTTCTGTCTGCTCAGTGGCTAGTAATTCACCAACTGTTGTCTCACCCAATTCTTATAGCAGACATATGCAAAAATAATCTTTCATGGTGAATTCATTCAGAACAGATGAGACAAGTTTGACCATTTGTCCCCCCTCAGCCACAGGCTATGTTGACCACACATGCTTCCCAGACAGGGTGGGGGACATTATCTGGGAAAGACTGTCCAAGGAACCTGGTCCACGGATGAGGCAAAGCTCATCTAAATGTTTACATCCTGGAGATGGAGGCTTTTCAGATTGCTCTTCCTCTGGGGACAGTAGCGATTCAGTCAGACAACATTTCATTGGTATGGTACATAAGCAAGGAGAAACCAGTTGATATCCTTTGTGTCGAGAAGCACTGTGTGTGGGAATGGGCAGTCTCGTCCAACTGCTTTCTTATGGCATTGCACATTACGGGAAGGTCCAACGTCGTAGTGGACAAATTGAGCAAGAGCCATTCTTGTGCCTCACAAGTGGTCCCTCAACCAGAACATAGCTGAGAACATTTCCCATACATGGGGACAGCCTTGCTGCAGTCTCTTTTCCTCTCCCCTAAACAGCAAATGCAGTAGCTACTTCGCCCCAATTCCCCTAATGGGCAGTCCCCGACGGATGCTGTAATAAACTATTGGCCTCCTGGACTATTGTATGCCTTTTCCTTGATTCTCAAATTCCTTCAGAAAGCCAACAGGTTGAAGAGAGAGAGGTTGAAGAGAGCAGTAATCCTCATTGCAGTGTATTGGCCTCTACAAATCTGGTTTTCTTTCTTCTGGCCTCATCTACAGAAGGAGCCCTGGATTCTGGATCCCTCTCCAGACCTGCTGTCACACCCGACACGAAGGCTTCATTCCAGTCTTCACAACCTCAAGCTGTTGGCTTGGTCCCTGCATATTCTGTTGATTGCCAGACAACCTGTGCTCTCCTCCCCAGTCTGTCATAGTCTGATATTCTCCCAGAAGTCATCCACTCAAAAGATTTGTACGAGTAAATGGAAGAGGTTTGTAATTTGGGCTCAAAACAATGTGGATCCTCGTCACTCTATACTATAATTTTTAGCTCACCTTTTCAGTAAGGGTGCTGCGGTTTCTACTGTTAAGGTCCAGTTTGCAGCCATTTCAAATTTTCACACTGGGATTTCAACTTCTCTCATTTCCCCCAGACTTTGCAAAGCCTTCTTAAAAGAGACCATGGTAAGACCTCCCCACAAGGATCCTTCCCCCCTTGGGACCTTAATTTGGTACTACTTCTGATTGTTCGACCCGACCACTCTTTGAACCTGCAGCCACTTGTGATATTAAGTTCCTGTCCTGGAAAACTATCTGTTTGGTGGTTATCACATCTGCAAGACTGATATCAGAAATTTAGGCACTATCTTCCCAGCCTCCATATTTGTTTTTTTCCTAAAGACAGAGTCTATTTGCGTACCAGCCCCTCTTTTTTTGCCGAAAGTTATTTCATAAACAAATATTAATCGGACCATACATTTGCCTGTTTTCTTCCCTAATATTAGTAGTAAGGGTGAATATGTCCTGCATTTGTTAGATGTCCATAGACAGTTACATTTCTGTTTACATAGAACTAAAGAGTTTTGGAAAGCAAGTCAATTGTTTATTGCCTTTGCAGGCCCTGGGAAAGGCTTATCAGTTTCCAAAGTTACCTTATCAAAATGGCTTTACAGTTGCATTTCCTTCATTTACACCTCAAAAGGCATGAAACCTCCCAAATCCATTAGAGCTCACTCTACCAGGGCGATGTCCACATCGGCAGTCTTCCAGGCAAATGCTTCTTTGGATGATATTTGTGCAGCCCGCCACATGGGCAAACTGGCATATATTTATCACTCATTACAAGTTAGATTTGGTCTCCAGGGGAAGAGCCTTGTTTGGTGCGATGGTTCTGAGGAGCATTTTCCCATGAATCCACCCAGGGTAAAGGTAGCTGGGAACTTGGTCCTCTATGAGAGGATGAGATGAAAAATGGACAATATCAGATAAAGAAGTTATGTAGTCACCATAACGTTCCATCCGTATTGTCGATTTTTCATCTCTGCTCACATTCCCTCCCTCCAGTCCCCTTCCTTGGGCTTCTTGGTTGAACAAGAAGAGATTTTCAAATATTAGGTTGTTTTCCATATACCCCAGAAATGGTCTCCTTTAAAATCTTTTTGGGCATTAATAACTAAACTTCATATTTCTATGGTTATAATTCTAGCAAACAAGATCTGAGGTAGTGGGGAGGGATGCATCGTGGGTAAGGGGAGATATTCAAGAGCTTTTTTGTTTGCTGCAAGCTTAATAATGACCAAGTTGATCCAGACCCCATATGTGAGGAGAGAGGCAAAATTGACAATACAGATGGAACGTTATGGTGAATACATAACTTCTTTTTATTCTTGTCTCCCAAGAAGCAAAACATTTTGCATCCCTAAAGTTCCCTTCTCAAAGCAGAAGGTAGAAGAGGACCCCTCCTCTGCCCCATAGTATTTGTTTATTGGGGTAGAGTACTGATCAAAACTGGTTGTTTTTTTAGGTCCACTCTGGGTTGCTGAGCAGTAAATTAAATATGATATAAACAGAGCAGTGTAGGCAACAGCTAAGAAGTAATGTACATAATTGTGCAAATAGGAAGTACATTCATAGCGTGGGTCCAGATTCATGATCTGCCTATCAGAAGAGCACATAGGACTCTCAAATTTCAGAAGTGGACAATGGAATTTTCATTGACAAATATTAAGAATAAAGCCTAATATATGACGAGTGGCAAAATAATTATGGTGAATGGTGAAGGTTTTGGGTGTACCCTTGTACATGAAGGATGTCTTCTTGACCTGTACCAGTAGGAGATATCTGCTCTCTCTCCACCCATTCCTCTCAACCCCATCCCTGGGAGGAACAGATGAAAACTTAGACATTTGCCACAGTGGCTGAGCACCTATGAAGACCAATGCTGGTCTCAACAAAGCAGTCTTTCAAATCTTGCCAGAAGATTACCCAAAAGTAATGACTGCAACAGTGAATACACTCGAACATCTACATTTATGGTAAATGTACACAACTGTACTTTCTGTACAGTTGGGAGAGTTCCTCAGAGTTAAGTGGTATGTTGACTCTTCCCATATATATCAAGGTTGTTTAGGGCTACCAGATATGACTGGGGTACTTCAGCGTTACACTGTTGAGATCAGATATATAACCCAAGGAAAAAAGCTATAAATCAGAGGAAAATGAAACAAAGGAGGATAAGATTTGCACTGGGTGTGACGAGGATGAAGAGGATTAGGAATGAGTACATTAGAGGATCAGCTCTGGTTGGATGGTTTGAAGACAAAGCCAGAGAGGTGAGAGTGTATTGGTTTGGACATGTGTTGAGGTGTGCTGGGTATATTGGGAAAAGGTTGCTAAGAATGGAGCTGCCAGGTAAGGGGAACAGATGAAGGCCTAAGATAAGCTTTATGGATGGGGTGAGAGAGGACATGCAGGTGGTTGGTGTGACAGATCAAGATGCAGAGGACAGGAAGAAATGTTAAATGATGATCTGCTGTGGCTAACCCCTAAAGAAAACATGTGAAGTTTACCCTTCCAAAATACTATTTGCCCCAAATTGACAGCTGCTCCCACAGACGCCATCTATTCTAAAATTTAGGTTACCCATGCTAAAGATCATAAGTAAGGTTGTTTCCACTTAAACTGATAGCGTTTTTCCCTGTTCCTTTCCAGATGTGAAAAATGGCTTGCATGCTTTCAGTAAACATTACCTTTTAGCCTTAAAGAAAAGTTTGCCAGCTACCTTGAAATAAATTAGACTGTGCACTTCTCATTCACCTCCCACAGTTTCAAACTTTATTTTTACTGACCTGCTTGTCATTGTACCTTTACATTGTGCATTTCTGTCAACAACGAATGCTCAGAACTCAAGATTAATTGCTTGTACCTGCAGACAGTTGTTACCAAGTAAAAGTAGTCACAATGAGGGGGAAAAACGGATAACTTTGCAGATTGCTTGAAAGAGTTTGTAAATTTCTCTCAGAACAGTTTACAGACTTCCCTGGCCAGCTGCCTGCTCTTGCAGACTTCTTGTCTTCCATTGAGAGCATTTGCTAATGGGAAAAACAAGCTAATATCTGCAGGCTGCAAATGCAAGAACCATAGAATTTTCCATGCATTTGATCATTTTGTCTTATATTTCAATCTTACTTGCTTAAAACATTGTTCTTAGCTTAAACTATGAGCATTAACCTAGACCAGGAGTGTCCAACCCGCGGCCCGCGGGCCGCATGCGGCCCTCAGAGCTCTTCCATGCGGCCCGCGACCCTTAAATTTAAATTTAATTTCACTTTTTTCCGTGTGTTTACACGTCCGCGTAGTTTTGCTCTTCTGCGCATGCGCCAACTTTTTTTTTTACGTTTTTTTCATACCAGCGTCTTTCTGCTGGTATGCGCATGCGCGAAAACACCGTTCGGGCGATTTTTACATTACTGGTAAAGAAAAGCTGCAGAAAGGAGCGAGATCGTATCGTAGAGAGAGGATTTATTATTTTTTTGTTTATTTTGTTGTTTACACACCGACTACACTACAACAAAGGTAAGTTAAGTATTTTGCTCCCTTAGAACTAGCTAGGTAAGGAAAATTTGTTAAAATGAAAGTAGCTATTGGCAAAGAGAATGAAACAATTATAGTTGTGTTTTTTTAAAGTGCCTGTATACTATTTGATGGAGCCAGTTGCATACACATGTATGGCAGTGATTTTATGCTCTCTGAATTATTCTGATGTTTATGTTACTGACCTGAAGGAAAATGCCAAAGAATGAATTTAGTGAGTTGTACAACTAACTAAAAATAGGCTAGTTTATGTTGCATTTTTAAGAAAAAAGATTATCTTATCAAAAGTTATAAGTATAAGCAGACAAAGTGAAATTGCTAGCATAGTTAAAATAATTAACTGAGAAAAACGATGCATGTAGTACACAATGAGTCAAACAAAAAGTCAGGTGTGAAAAATAAAGCCTGTGTTCTGAAAATGCATTCAGTATGTACTTAAAGTAGCAAAAAAATCACTCCATGGTAGAATTCAATTCAATCAACTACTGTTTTATTAAGAGAAATTAAGTTCATGAAGAAGTGACAAACTGATTTGCATATCTAAAATATTTCAGCATAGGAGTCTTCAGTACTGGTATATATGAAGCATTGTTTGCTACCTTTTTATGGCTGGAATGTAATCTAATATACAATAACTTTTTTTTTGCACTCTTAATACCATTTTTATCCTTTTCAATGTAAAACGGAAGCAAGAACCAATCCTGAGTGCATAACTTTCTTAGAGATACATAACTGTAGAAGTGTAGATGCCAGACTATCACATGATGAGTACACACACACACACACACACACGTATACACACACATTCATGCCGCAAGCATATCTATGAGCAACACAGTGGTTCACAGTTTAATGAGAATTATTTGCCTGTTTGATCAGTGGTGTATGTACTAGTTGTCGGCAGTATGAGTAGTGAATTAGTTTGAGTGTCAGTCAAATATGACAATGGCCATAAAAATTACTGGTAACCAACTGGATTTTTTTTCTACAGAGATAGAGTGATATTCTCATGGCTCACCCAGCATTAGGACTCAACAGATCTTATTTGCAGTGCCGGTCACTTGTAGAATGCGAGTGTTCTGTGCAGATTTTACAACAAATAATGGTAGAAAGTATTTTATTTTGGGCATTATCATTTGTAATGCCAGAGCTTTCCTAGATTTTCTTGGGAGTAGGTGAGAGTATTTATTTGAACCAAAGTTGATTGAGTGCTACTTTTGTGAAGTTCGCATGTGTGCAGTAAAGATGAGTTGTGAGTCAAATGTTATACCTCATTACCTTTGTTCAGTGACTTTTTTAGGCAGTGTGTTGCTTTGAGTGGCAATGATTTCTAATGTGGGTTTAGATTTAAGTTTCTGGTTTGTCACACATCATAGTAGTTAATCTTTTTACAGTTTAAAAACATCATGCCAGAAAGTCACTTCTCTAGTAGGAAAAAGTCTTGCAGCTTTTCTTGTAATTTGTGGAGTGGCATATCCAAATATAACACCATGATGCTGTCTGTGTAATAATCTATCATCATATCACATATTTCAGAGATGTGGAAGAAACCTGAGAGACATGGGGAGAACATGCAGACACCTCACAAAATTGACCTAATCCAGGAAACAAACCAGTAATATTATCTCAGTGGAGCTAACGTCTGTGTTGCTGGACTACCCATCTATTACATTTAATGATAAATGAGTCTTACTAATATGAGAACATACACTTTTTTTCCATCAGCAATACAAAATGTTATAAAAATATTAAATAATTAGAATGAGATATTGAATTTTAGGGCAAATATTATGCATTTATTAATTTATTTATATTTATTAATTTATTTATTGTTCAAATTAACCTACAATACAGCCACATTAGTCCGCATTTTTTTTTTTTTTTTTTTTTTGCTCTTCAGTTAGAGACCTTTTTTTTTTTTTTTTTGTCCTCACCTGCCGTTTGCCCCCAGACCATTTTTGTTGACTCAATGCGGCCTTTGCAACTGAAAAGGTTGGACACCCCTGACCTAGACAATCCACCCTTGTAAAAGACAGGAAATTGCTGGCTTAATTCTGCATATGTCAGCAGCCCAAGAGTGCAACATTATAAGGACTAACTTGCTTCTGACCCAGTCTTTCTATCTGGTTAGAGTATAAAGCTTGGAATCTTACAACTAAAAAAAGTATTTGTTTGCTTTAATATCTTTAACATATACAGTAGTCACTGATAGGACTCTTCCATGTCCCATTTAAAGTACCTCTAACTGCGCAGTGTGCAAAACTGCTACTATTAAGGACAAAAGCTTGTTACTACATTCCATTCAGTTCTCTCCTAAACATTAATAACAAGTTGGACAAAAGTAGTCTGTCTTAACCACTTTTTTTCTGGCAAAGCCATATTTCGCAAATGTGACTGATGCTTTTTATAGTCTGCTTATTCACTAATTTCAGAGTTTCTGGTCTCCTTTCTGTTCATTTCCATCTTCCAACACAGGCCTGGTTCAAGTCCAAGGTACTTCTGATTTTTATAGTCAACTCCTCTGTTCTCTCTCTTTCAAGCATTTTCCTTTGAAACAGTAGAAGAGGTTTCTCTGGCAAAGTCTGTGTGTGGGCTTGTTTTCAGTAGATAGAGCCAGTAAGCAGAAGGGGGGCATTGCTTCTCACTTTCTTGTATAAACTTTTATTTCCGCAGCCTGTTCAGCTTCAGAAATGTCTGATCTTGCAGGGAAGTGTTCTGAAGAGAGCTGGATAAAGCAGCTTGAATCTTATTCTTGCCTATCGTTTTCTGATTGTTGGAATAAACTTGCTTTTCTTAAGCCTGGTGTACAGTGAGTAATCATGTTGTACACATTGTCAGTACCAATTTTTAATACTTTTCCTTTGTCACAGTTTTGTTAGGATCATCTCTTTCTGCTGTTGACTGTCTGCACTAATACATGTCTTGGCTAGGTTTTGAGCAAGCACACACTGTGCCTTTTCAGTTAACCAGTCCTAGTATGGAACACTAGTCCATTTGCTTATTTGTACTTTCACAAAATTAATATAGTATGTTCCTTCCAGTTTCTATGATGCAGCAGAAAATTTCAAATTTTCTCTGCTCATGCTGTCTTCTAACTTTACTGTTTTTTTTGGAATGGCTCTTTTTGAGAAGCATCCTTCTCAGCCAGTCTTTTCATTTCAGCCACTGATTTTTGCAGTGTTATCAGTTCATCTGACCAGCTAGTTAAAGCTTCTATTTTTCCAGCATTTTATTTGAGTTGATGTATTCTTTCAGTGTTTCATTTATTTTAAACACCTCTCAAGTACGTTTTGTTTTATTTTTTCATGTAACTTACTGGAAGCCATCTCCTGTACCAAAGCTGAAACTTAAACTCCCTTTCACTGAACAGCTGCAGGATTCTTCCCAGGTGGAATTTTCCTGGTTGTTATTCTCTCAGGTTCTCCATATTTCTTCTTTGCTGGCATCCAGGCAGTGTAATTACTAGCCAGGGGCTGAATTTTACCCAAACTGACGGTTTCAGTGGCCCCCAATGATGTCATTATAGTGCAGGCAGGATAAATGCAGACAAATGGTTCATAGGTTGATACTAGGCTATCTGCCCTAGGGCATTTATAAGCCTAGCCAGAGTGTGTTTGGCTTTCACCACCCTTTTAGATTAGTTGACTGTGCCTCTGTATAGTAGGTCACAGAAGATAGCCCTTTTAAGGTTAGTTTACTGTGCCTCTGTCTAGTAGGGACACAGAAGAGATCCCAGGGGTAAACCTACGATCTCCCATCCACTCGTCAAGATTTCTCTTGAAGAGGGTCATTGAGGGGCTCTGCCTAACATGGATTGGGGTTTTGTTCCAGAGTGAGGGAAGCCTCTGGGATATGAATCTGTCCCTCCAACATGTCCTATTTATTTCTGTGCTGAGGTTTAACTCCCTGGTGCGTGTAGCTCTAAGGAATTTGGATTTCCTGAGGTGGAGCATGTCCATTAATTCTGGTTTGGATATGGCTTTATATGTCAAGCACAGATCGGCTTGGAGTAGGCGGTAAGCAACTGAGTAGAGCTGGAGTTTCTTTAGCCTAACTGCGTAGGGCATCTGTTTGAGTCCCTTGATCCTCTTGGTGAGGTACTTTTGGGGTCTTTCCAGTTGCTGCAGGTGTTGGGTAAGGTACATCCCAAATGGGGCATTGTATTCAATTATGGGCCTGATGAGTAGAGGAGCACAATGACCTTTCTTGATCTAGATGTGAACCCTTTCGTGATAAGGTGGGCTATATAGAAGGTCTTTCTAACCACTTTGGCAATGTGATTGTCAAAGGAGAGATTGCTATCTACTTGGGTCCCCAAATCCCTAATTACTTCTTCCTTACTTAATGGATTACCACCTATGTGGTAATTTGTGGGCACTTTGTTTTTCCCAAAGGGGATGACTATGCACTTTTTGGCATTTAGCTTTAGGCCATGGCTCTGGCACCAGTTATCCGTCTATGTGAGACCCTTTTGGAGGATGCTTGTGTCAGTCGGTGAGTCAGTTATGGCACCCAGTTTGCAGGCATCTGCGAACTTGGTCAGCCATAGTCCTCCCGTGTTAGCCTGTACCTCAGAGAAATATATACCGAACAAGAGAGGTCCCAGGACGGAGCCTTGTGGGATGCCACTTGTAACTGGTTTAGAGTCTGACATGGCACCTGCAATTCTGACCATGTGGGTTCTATCCCTGAGCCAGTTTTCAACCCATCTTGTGACATAGGGGGTTGATATTTAAGCTGGTGAGCTTATTTATGATGCCCAAGTGGGGTATTGTGTCGAAGGCTTTTGCGAGGTCCAGGTAGGCTGTGTGGACTACCTTCCCTTCATCTATGGCCTTGGTGACTGTTTCAAAGAAGTCGACCAGGTTCAAGAGGCAAGATCTGCCCTTAAAGCCAAATTGGGAAGGATCCAGTGTTTGGAGGTTCCCAATGTCTTTGTTTATGAGTTCCATGATGATACACTCCATAGCTTTGCAGGCCAGGTAGTCAGGCTTATAGGGCGATAGTTTCCGAGGTCCATTGTGGCACCACCTTTGTGGAGTGGGACCACTGTTGCTGTACGCCATTCCTTGGGTACATATCCTGTAGTAAGGCTGAGATTGAATAGTGACTTTATGTGAGGGCTCAGTTCTTCTTGGAGCTCATGTAAGACGCAGCCTGGGACACCGTACATTGATGCTGTGTTTTTTGCTTTGGAGAGGGCAGCTCTCACCTGTGCATCTGTGATGTCAGGGGAGGCCACACTCTGTTGGGATAGACATTTGCTCTTTTCGGGGGGAAGGGGGTGGAGAAGTTTGCACTGAAGCTGTCTGCAAGGATGTTGGCAATGTCTGTGGGTTGAGTGTATTTTTTGTCATTTTGCACTAACTCTGAGCATATCTGGGAGTTGCCACCCACGTTCCTGACATAACTAAAGAAGGCCTTGTGATTATCTTTATCGTCTTGTGCAATTTTTCTTTCGAAGCTGGCCTTAGATAATTTTATGAGGGATCGTAGTTTCTTGCTAGTACTGATAAGAGATGCCTTTCCTTTTTGGGATTTTGCTCTATCATGTAGTAGCTTCCTCCTTCTGTTGTATAGCTTATTTATGGCTGGGGTCCACCAGACAGGTCTCCTGCCTTTGGAGGAGTGAGTCTTGGTTTTATTTGGGATAGCACAATCCGTGCATTCCTGTAGGTGTCCATAGAATACGTTTGTAAAGGATTCTGCGGTTTGGGCCGTATTTTCCACTGGCCCGGGGGCTTTGAAGGATTCCACCTTGGTTTTGAGAAGTGCGAAGTTTGCTTTTGAGAAGTTCTTCACTGTGGTTTCCTTGACTGGGGGTGGGGACGGGATGTGGATGGTCCAGTGAGATTAATTTATGGTCAGATCTTACCAATGAGGGGTATACCTCTGGTATGGAGCATAGAGTCCCCATGTTGGTGATGATCAGGTCCAATATGTTTTCCCCTCTTGTGGGAGTGGTGACCAGTTGTTCCATAGCATTTGAGTTTATAAATTCTAGGAAGCATTGGGCGAGGGTGTTGGGGCTTGAGTAGTGCTTCCAGTTTGTTTGGGTAGTTGAAGTCACCCAATATGATGGTGTTTGGAGAGACCTTCATATTCTCCAGTGTTCTCAGGAAAGCTGAGTGGGGTTCCTGAGTTTGGGAGGGTGGTCTGTAGCAGGCTACAAACTGAAAGGCAGTTTTGCCCACTGTTAGTTGCACATGGATGGTCTCCGATGCTTCGTGCAGTGCCACTAACCTGGAGGTGTGGGTATCTTTGATGAATATGGATACTCCCCCTCCTTTTGTGGTTCGGTCTGAGTTTTGGGGCCGAAAAGCATAGTATGAGGTATAACCTGGTAGTGCTGGGGTGCTCTCGGGAGCCTTGAACCAGGTTTCTGTTACTGCACAGATATCGATGTTCTCCATACTGAGGAGAGCCTCGAGTGTGTGCATCTTGATGTTTAGACTTCTGGCATTGAGCAGCATTACCCTTAGTTTCTTTTTCATTGTGTTGTCTATGGAGGTGGGTTTGTCTTTTGAGCCTTGCCTAAAAAAGGCACTGTGGGGGTGGCAAGAGCCTTAGCCAATATTCGAAAGCCCAGGGGTGACGGGTGCAAGCCGTCCCTAGCGAAGCAACGTGGCTTGTCGAGCATGTCACCCCAGGCTGACAGACACTGGATCCCCTTTGAATGACACCAATACTTTAGCCAATTGTTAAAATTGATCATTTTGTCTTTATACTGTGGCATCATTCTTGGTGAGGGTAAGATGCTACTCAAGGTCAGGGTCATACCGGCCTGGGCTACATGATCAGAGAGTTCCTCTATGTCTCTTTTCATGTAGTCCAGGGAGGTACGTCTCAGGTCATTCACACCAGCATGGACAATGACGTTGTCATATTTGTACTTGCTTTGGAGTGACCTGAGTGCTTGTGTTATGTGGCGGATCCTGGCACCCGACAGGCAGCTTACAGTGACCTTCTCCTTGTTCAGCCTGGTGAGTGGGACGTCAGTGTGTCTGACAGTAGAGTCACCTATTACAAGTGTATTAGGTGTGTTTAGCCTTAAGGGCTGTGACTGTGTGGCACACTGACTTTGTGAACTATGTGATACGTGGGTATTGTTGTGGGGTAGCGGTTGCTTGGATGTCTGCTTTGGAGGTCTCTGCTGCTTGGGAAGATTTTTATTTAGAGCCTCCGAGTATGTTTTTGTGTGTTTGTGTGTTTGGTTTGCTGTTGCTATAGGTCTATGTGAGACTGGATTTGTGGTGTGCGATTACCTTCTCCGCCTGACGGACTGCGCCAGTACTGGGTTGAGAGAGTTTAGCCTACAGTATGGCTATATAGTTGCATCTCTCACATATATTTGAGCTTGTTGGAAGGAGGAGAGGGTGGTCTGTGTACATAAGGCAGTTGTAACATTGCCTCAAGATTCCCAGATTCACCAGCTGGATTGGAGAGTAAACCCAAAACTGACACTTGGACATGCCAGAATAGTATAAGGAACTACTTTTTGACTGATCAAAAAGGGCCAATAAGGAGCCAAGTACTTTAAGGGAGTATAAGAGGGTGTAGTGCTTTAGTTTATTAGTGCTTACTTATAAGATTACTTATACAAGCAACTGCAGGGCTTTAGAATGAAAATAGAGTGCTTACTTTGAGATTTAGAACAGTTCTAAGGGAAAAAGTGAAGAGCAGACTTTGTGGAGCTGGAAATAGTTTAAACCCGTTTAAGCGGCACTGTCCAATGCTGCTCTATTCCCAAAATTGTGCAAAACTGCGCAAATGTGGGTTTTAAAGCAGGGAAACTGAGAGAGATAGGAATTGACCCAAAATGGCCAATAAGCTACTAGTTTCATGGCTGAGACCACTTCTCCAGGGACAGATAGGCTGCTCAAAGCTCCCCACTCTCACTGGTGAACAGAGAAGCTTCCTCCTGTCCAAGTAAGGATATGGGCAACACAGGAAACTATACCACAGTCCGGAATTCAACAAAACCTGAAATCTGGACTAATCTATTTCAGCAAAGGCGGGAAAAGAGAATATATATATATATTTTTTTTTTGTTTTGTTTTTTTTTTTTTTTTTTTTCAGGAAACAGCAGAAAAACGCACAGAAAACACTGTAAATGCTATAAACAGGCTAGCGCACTTTAGTGTGTAGCCTACAACAGTTATACAATACAAAAATGACTTCAATTGAGATAAAACAAGTGCAAAAACTGTAAAAAGCAGAAGGCAAATGCAATTTAAACTTTTTAAAGCACAGATCAGTTCGAAATTCACTTTTTAGGCGGGAAAAGGCAATCGGAGCAAAAAAAACAGAGAAAAAAATACTTAAATCTGGAAAAGTCTCTCTTGGGTCTCTCTAACTGTATCACTCTGCAGGACTCCACGAGGAGCTGTGCAGAGTTGTATACTGGCGCAAAACCGTGCAAATGTGGGTTTTAAAGCAGGGAAACTGAAAGAGAGAGGAGTTGACCCAAAACGGCCAATAAGCTACTAGTTTCAGGGCTGAGACCACTCCTCCAGGGACAGATAGGCTGCTCAAAGCTCCCCACTCTCACTGGTGAACAGAGAAGCTTCCTCCTATCCAAGTAAGGATATGGGCAACACAGGAAACTATACCATAGTCCGGAATTCAGCAAAACCTGAAATCTGGACTAATCTAGTTCAGCAAAGGCGGGAAGAGAGAATTTTTTTTTTTTTGGTTGGTTGGTACCAAAGTCATGATTAAAGCTAAATGCAAAACATGCATTATCATTCCCTTTGGGAATTTCGACATCCCTGCTAATTACATTATAGACAGCACCCCCCCTAATTGTAGACTCTGTGGTACGTGATCTGGGTACCCATGTTGGTAGCAGTTGGAACTTTGCCCATCACTTATATCCACAGTAGTAAGGAAATCCTTCTTTGAGGCACATCTTATAAGTAAAGGCATCGCATCTAGATTTAAGGATGTTATAATTCCATTATACTTTGACATCATCAGAGCAGTAATTGAATACAATGCTTCCTTTTGTATGTACCTCACCAGACATCTGCAAAAATTGTAAAGATCACAGAGGTTTCTCACCAAGAAATTACAGGGTACACAAAACAAGTCTTGCATGCAAAGACTGAAAGCCCTGTCACTATATTCTGTCGCCTACAAGTTGCTAAGGGGGGATGACCTGTGCTTGGTTTACAGGGCAGTCTCTGACCCAGCCGTGATGTTAATGTTACACATTCGTAAATCGGACTACACAAGGGTCACTTGCTCCCGGGATCTTAACCTAACCCGTGACATGAATAGGTCATGTTGGAGAGAGAGAGACATCTCCCAGAGACTGCCACTTCTCTGGAACAAGCTTCCATTTCACGTGAAATGGAGTCCCTCCTGACCCTCTTCAAAAGCATCCTAGATCAATGGATAGGTGACAGCAAATTCACTCCTGTGGTGGTGTCTGTCCCTTCTGGACAGAGGAAGTTTGTATCAACTACCATAAACCCTTACCTGTACAAACTTCACTCACCTAACCACCGACAATTGGGCAACTTGGGATAAATATGGATGTTATGTGATCCTATCTCGCCTACATTCTGACTGATGGGTTCGGAGCCGATCCCTCGGCTCCGACTCGGCACGCTTATGCCAAAGAGCGAAGTCTCTTATTGGCTGAGCTTACTATATCCCAGGATGCACCACTACCAGTCCCCCAGATCTCGTTTGCCGCTAACTTGCGAAGACGTGGTCTCGAGCTGGCTGAGCTGAGTAGTATTTATTTACTAACTTTTTTCTGTCAGAATTTTGCTGTTCTTGTCATAAAAAGCTGTTTTAACGGCTATTCTTCTCTTTGTGGTGTGTTTGGAGTTTTGTGAGAACTTTGTAGTGTGATTGGGCGTTGATTTGATTTCAGGCCTCCTTCATCTTAGGGCCTTCCCGGTCAGTCAACCCCCCTTAAACCTTAGAGGGTTTCAAAGTACCCTTGACTTCATTGTTACGGATTGTTTACCTAATCGGCAGCTGTAAACCGATTTTTAGGTAGTGTCAGTTGATTAGAAAATCAAGTGGATAGTGTTGGTTTTTCTGTCAGGGATTACTGTTTTTTGGCTATAATGTCTCAGAATCCTAGGCCTTCGGGCTTCAAAAAATGCACCAAATGTAATTTTAAAATGTCAATGACCACTCTCTCTGTGTTTATTGTTTGGGTGCAAAACATTTACAAGAGTCATGCAGCGTGTGTCACGCTTTTTCCTCGAGGGTCCTCCAGGAGAGGAAAAATAAACTTATTCTTAAAGGCTTAATAAAACCCTCCTTCGAAGAAGCTCTAGCATCCTCTCCTTCTCCAACTAAAAAGAAAAAGGCGTCGGCTCCGACCAGTTCGTCGGATCCGGCCGCCAAAAGACATAGGCAGGCTTCTCCTTCGGCTCCAAGGACTTCGGAGCCGAGGGCGGAACGGTCTGCCTCGATGCCACCAGTCTCGACTCCTCTGGCTTCGGAGCCGATGGCTAGGGCATCGAGAGGCGGGTCACCTTCGTCGGCTCCACTGGTCTCGGAGCCGACTAGGGTTGCCCGCTCAGACACTTCCTCCTCGGCACCGATGGAAACTAGTGTGGGTATTCCTTCGGCGCCGATAGTCATCGAGTCGCCGGGCGGTCCCCTAGTCCTTTGGGGCCGTTGGAGAGGCCATCTCGAACCCGTTCAGTATCCTCTAAGTCCTCGAGGATGTCTGATTCGGATATAGACAGGGTGCTCCAAAGACTGTTCCAGTCCCCAGTCTTTCAAAAATTTGTTTCGGCTCCGACCCAGTTGGCTTCGGAGCCGATAGCCCATGCCCATCCCATTGCTGTTCCTCCTCCGACCGCTTCGGCTCCGTCGGAGCAGGTGCTGTTGGAGCCGGTGGAGATCTTAGGGTCGGCTCCGACCCTTACTCCAACCCGGGCCTTCGGGTCCGAGTTTGGTACACGGACTTCTTCGGCTGGACCCGGGGGTGATGTTTCGGGACCTATGCTTTCGGTCCCGAGCCTCCCTCTCGGTGCTTCGGCTGCGGGATTGCCGTCTGCTATCATGGCTCCGGAGACCGGACACTCCCAGGATTCTGGGGGTCCGGCTTTCAGAGCTATGAGGAGTGCCTTGGCCAAGTCTTCGGCCATCTCTCTGGTTTTACTGGCACCTTCCCTGGGCGTGGAGACTGGGTCTTTGGCAGTTCCCCTGTCCGTAGGCAGCGGAGCCCCTGGGCCTGAGGTTACCCCCATTGGGGGTTCCCCTCCTCCTGAGGGTTCTTCGGAGTTGTCTTCGGAGGAACCCCCAAGGAAGAGATCGTGCAAGAGGAAGCACGTGGACTCCCCCGAGTCTATTACATCGGACACTGATCTTGATGATGCGGAGGGGTCCCCGAAGTCGTCCTCGGATGATGTCTCATTTGCAGACATCTTAGAGATCCTCAAACAACGAGGCGGCTGGATATCCAAACCCCCCTCTGCTGATGAGTCAGTGCTCCTCAAGGCCTTTGGGGCTCAGCCCTCCGCCTCTTGGGTGTCTCCGCCCTTCGACGAGCTCCTGGATTTAGTTTGTCGAAGGGCGTGGGAACATCCAGATACCGTGGAACCAGTCCCTTCTCGTCCTAATAAATTTTTATCTGCTCCACCCGAGAAGGAGTTCCTCACTAAAGGCGTGGCTGTAGATGCCATGGTGGTGGCATCTGCTACACAACAGGATGTGGCAGAGGCTTCAACGTCCGTCCATCCTCCTAATACGAGTCTAGGAGCATGGACAGGTACGGGAAGCGCACCCTGACTTCAGCGGCCTTTACTTAAGGTCTCTGAATTATTAGGCACATTTTACCAGGCTTCAGAGGGATCTGGTCAAGGAGCTGTCAGATTCCCTCTCGGGTAACCTACCTGAGCAGCTAGCCCAGTCGGTTAGCTCTCAGTTGGCTATCCTTACGTCAATTTCTATCTCGTCCATGAGGCTCATTTCCTATGCGGCCGAAGGGGCGGGTAGAGCGGCAGGCACAGGCGTGGCTCTACGGAGACAAGCCTGGCTCCGCTTGTGTCAGAGGCCTTCAAGTCTTCCTTCGCCGACGCTCCCTTTGATGGGTCCTCTTTGTTTGGACCCAAGGTTAAAGACACCCTTACCCGCTGTGAGCAAGAGGGAAAAACTTTATCTGCCATAGGTGCCCGTTATTCCACTCCCTTTCGGCCTTATCCCAAGGCTAAAGGAGGGGGGAAAATGTGGTTCCGAAAATCACGTAAGTTTTTCCTCAACAGCAGGAAGATTCCCCTTCCAGAGGCAGAGGACGGGAAATTTTTCTGGGAGACGCCGTCCCAGAGGCGGCAGAGGGCCCCGCAATTCTGGAGACCGCGAGTCCTTTCGTGGCTCTTCAGCCTCCCACACATCATGAGGGATTGCCTGGCTGTGCTGCTCCGGAGCCAGTCGGGTGCCGTTTTGCCAAGCACCTAAAAGCCTGGGAGTCAATCACTCAGGACAGATGGGTGCTTCGGATCATTGCCGGAGGTTACACCATCCCATTCACATGCTCACCCCACCGTCCAAAAATCCCGGACCCACCACCCAGTCAAAGGGAAATTGCAGCCGCAGAAGCTTTAAAGCTGCTAGAAAAAGGAGTAATCCAACCGGTCCCCACAGACCAGATCGGATCCGAAATTACTCCAGGTTCTTTTAGTGCCAAAAAAGACAGGGGACCTGAGACCAATATTGGATCTCAGCAAACTGAACCAATCCGTCACGAAATCCAAATTCCGAATGGTCACGTTACAATCCATTCTCCCATTGTTGGAGAAGGAGGTTTGGATGTGCTCCATAGACCTCAAGGACGCCTATTATCACATACCGATTCATCAGGCGTCCAGGAGGTATCTGCGCTTCAGCCTGGGAGTCAGTCATTTCCAATTTTGTGCACTGCCCTTTGGTCTCACCACAGCCCCCAGGGTGTTCACCAAGTGTTTGGCAGTAGTGACTGCTCACCTGAGGAGTCTTGGATTCCAAGTGTTTCCCTATCTGGACGACTGGCTCCTGACTGCCACCACCAGGCATCTACTAATGGACAACCTCAAAGCCACCATCTCCCTGGGTGCTTCCCTGGGGATTACATTCAATTGGTCAAAGTCTGTCTTGCTGCCCTCTCAGCGCATAAGGTTCATAGGAGCAGAGATAGACTCAAAATTGATGCGCGTTTTCTTCCTACCGAAAGGATCCAAACTTTACAGGGCCAAGTTCAAGCTCTGATTTCAAGATCCAAAGCCCCAGCCAGGATGGTCCTACAAGTTTTAGGTTCAATGTCTGCCACGGTTCTTTTAGTTCCTCTGGCAAGATTGCACATGAGGATTATTCAGTGGCTATTGTCAACTCAATGGTCCTTTCAGGACCTTCCCCTCAATCATCACATCATGATTACAGAAACATGCAAACGGGACCTTCGCTGGTGGCTTCAGACGTCCAGTCTAAATCAAGGAAGCCCTTTGTTATTCCCTCTCCAGTGGTTACCCTGACGACAGATGCCTCCCAGATAGGGTGGGGGGGGCATTGTCTGGGCAGGTTAGTTCAGGGCTCCTGGCTTCCAGACGAAGCTCTTCTCCACATCAATGTGTTGGAGATGAGGGCTGTACTTCTATCCCTACAGGCCTTGCACAAGTTTCTTCCTCAGGGCATCATCGCCATCCACACAGACAACATGTCGGTGGTCTGGTATCTAAACAAACAAGGAGGGACCAGATCTTACCCCTTTGCAGAGAGGCCATGAGGGTGTGGGAATGGGCTGTAGCTACCAACCGCTTCTTGGTAGCGACCCACATTCCGGAAATCAAATATATTGGCAGACAAATTGAGCAGGACAATTCTCTCTCCTCACGAGTGGTCCCTAAACGAAACAGTAGCAGCTCAGGTTTTCAGGAGATGGGGAACGCCGTGCTGCGATCTATTTGCAACACCACTAAACACGAAGTGCAAAATGTTCTTCTCCTTGACTCCACATCAAGGGGAAGCAGCTATGGATGCTCTAGCACAACCTTGGCCAACAGGGCTACTTTATGCCTTTCCTCCGATACCACTTCTCTCCAAAGTCATTCAAAAGCTTCTCAATTGGGGTCCACAATGATACTGATTGCTCCATACTGGCCTCGTCAGGTATGGTTTCCCTACCTGAAGAAACATGCGGTGGACGATCCTTGGATGTTGGATCTAACTCCGGATCTGCTAATCCATCAGTCGGGACGACAGCATCAGTCCCTACACTCCTTGAAGTTGACAGCCTGGCTCCTCCACTTCCGACCTTAGTCAGAAGTCACACATTAGACCCGGAAGTTATTCACATTTTATCTTCAGCCCACAAACCCACCACTAACAAATTGTACCTCAGTAAGTGGAAGAGGTTTGCTATCTGGGCTCAACTCAGGCGCTTAGACCCTATCACTGCTCCAATCCCGAAGTTTTGAAATTCTTAACATCCCTGTTTAATCAAGGATCTTCTGTCTCTACTATTAAAGTCCAACTGGCGGCTATCTCTAAATTCCACGAATCCATGGACCCTCCATTGATGAGCAGCAGATTATGCAAGACCTTTATTAAAGGTGCGGGCCTGTTAAGACCCCAGTTTTCATCCTGCGCCTCCGTGGGATCTTGATTTGGTGCTGCGTGCATTGACATCTCCGGCTTTCGAACCTGCTGCTACATGTGACTTAAAATATCTGTCTTGGAAAACTGCCTTCTTAGTTGCAATTACTTCTGCAAGAAGAGTTTCAGAGCTTCAAGCCCTATCTATTAAACCACCGTACTTGATTTTCCACAAGGATAGAGTATCACTTAGACCTAATCCATCCTTTGTCCCAAAGGTCTGTTCTAATCTCTGTCTTCAACAATCTCTGGAGCTACCAGTTTTCTTCCCAAAATTCTCCAATGAAGCAGAATACACTCTCCATAAATTGGATGTTCACAGGCAGTTGCTTCTATTTAGACAGGACTCAGCAATTTCGTAAGTCAGACCAATTGTTTGTGTCCTTCTCAGACAGTAAATTGGGTAAAACCATTACAAAAGCTACCATCTCCAAATGGATTAGAGATTGTATAACTCAGGCTTATTCTTCTTGAATAAGCAACTTACAACATCTATCAAAGCTCACTCTACCAGAGCTATGGCGACTTCTATAGCTTTTCATTCCAAGCTCGCTATATCGGAGATTTGTGCTGCGGCTACTTGGTCAAATCCGCACACTTTCATTTCCCACTATAAATTGGATGTGGCATCTAAAGGGCGGCCATTTGGTTCCACGGTACTCAGGAGTGTTTTCCAGTGAGCCACCCAGGATTCAGGTGCTAGGGGCTGTCCCATCAGTCAGAATGTAGGCGAGATAGGATCACATAACATCTTTTAGTTATGTACTCACCATAACTTCAGATGTTTGGGATCCATCTCGCCTACATTCCTAATACCCACCCTCCTTCCCCCTGCCTTGGAGATCAGAAGAGATTGAACGGTTTGAGTTCTACTGTTTTATCTTGTTTCATCTGACGATGTTATATAAGCAGGGCGTGCATGTGTGCATGTGTGCGGACAAACTAGATCTGGGGGACTGGTAGTGGTGCATCCTGGGATATAGTAAGCTCAGCCAATAAGAGACTTCGCTCTTTGGCATAAGCGTGCCGAGTCGGAGCCGAGGGATCGGCTCCGAACCCATCAGTCAGAATGTAGGCGAGATGGATCCCAAACATCTGAAGTTATGGTGAGTACATAACTAAAAGTTAGGCTTGTAAGGGTTCTAGGACTATTAGCCTAGTAACCTTCTATGAACCTTTTTTTTTCAGTTTGTTTTTTCTATTGTGAGAGCTGAAATCAAGATCTTGATCATTGTTCAGCCTTCAAATCTCCTCTCTGGCCTTCTTTTGTATGCCACAACATTTTTCTGAAGAGAAGCCCATTTATTGATTGATAGCTCATAATCATCGAGTGGTATTGTCTTGCCTATATCTGTGTGTAATCCAGCAATTGTACTTATCCCATTATCCCATACGGCTGCCCATGAGATGCCTTAACCTGGCAGTATATCCAGGCTTGGGGAGCCATCATCAAGGACCACAGGTTTTGTACATTTTGCATGATCAGCTACATCTTAGACTGTCACTTTCACTGAAAGTGCTCTGCCCAGAGAGCAAACCATGTCTCCATAGTTCCTGGGACAGGGCCTTGACTACTCCTTATAGGGTTCTTAGAGCTACCTCTTCCTTTAGAGAGATGCTGAGGGTTCTGTGTCTGTTTTTTTTTTTTTTTTTTTTAACTGATCTTGCTGAAATCCTGTCTTGGATGTTCAAAACTTCATCAAGTATTTCTGGTGTTCAGATTCCATGTAGTGACTGTTGAGGGCTTCCTGCTGTAGATATCCATGGCACCTGGGTGAACTTGATAATTTTTAACCAATCGTTTTCTGAGGATCATCACAGGATACTCCCTCTACTTGATCTGGATGGGTGTTAGACCGAGTAGTAGCATTTGGTTTCTCCTTTACAGTGTATAACCAGCTGCTAGTCACGGTTTGAGAAACTGTGACAGAATGACTTTGTGTTCTTCATGGACAGGTCTTGGTGAACCCCCCCTGAGGGGGACATCCTAGTAATATTCTTGGCTTGGACGTTTTCATGGTGTCCTTTTTTTGACCCCCTAGATCTGAAAATTGCCTTCTGTGTTCAGATATGAAGACCTTTAATGTTGGCCATTTCTGTTCATGTGTAGGGCTCAAGAAGTCCTAGGGAGTGTCACTGAGGGTCAAAGCTAAGATATACCTTCAGTTTCTTATTCTTAGAACAGCAGCAGTCTTTGCTGCCTTTTACATGTTTGTGAACTGTAGGTGGTGTGGTGAATGGTAAAATGTCATTTATTAGAAAGTTGTAACCTTTCTTGAGGATCAGAAAGTCATCAGGTTTCAGACTGTCTGGCAAAAGTCCTTCCGTAGATCACTGTTGCTCTGTTCCAGTACTGATGGCTTATCTTAGAGGTAACCTGACATCCATCCAGCTTACCAAACCAAAACATCCATCCAGCTTACCAAACCAAAACCTTGTACTCTGTCCAATATATATCCTCAGTCAGTGGGTATAGAGGTATATAAGCAGACGTAGGAGTATAAGATTCTCAGACTGTCTTACTGCAAGTCCAAATGTAGGATCTTTGCTCCTATCGGTCTGTACTAAATTTTGTTTGTTGCTACCATTGCCTAAACTTATTCAAATAATTGCCGCATTGGGGAACCTTCTTTATTCTTATATTTTGTCAAAAAAAATGCGTTAATGTCTGCTAATATATGGAAGTGTGACTATGGTAGGCAGATACCTGATAAGATCTCCACTCCCAGTGTTTATTCTGTCTAGGGCCTGAAAACAGTTGCAGAAATTGAGATCTGCCAAGAGTTTGTTCCAGAAACCCTTGAAACTCTGCCTTCTTGGTTAAGTACATACTTGGAGACCTAAAGTCTGAAGTGCCTTATGCAAACCAAAGTGGCGGAACTCTCAACTTCAGACATCCTGCACCTAAGAAGTTGTTCAAGAAACCTAGGCCTGAATTTTCTACTACCCAGTCTGATTCAGACAGTTCTGTTGACATGCTGCAGGAATCCACCATACATATGACAGTCTCAGCTTCCTGCTACAGCAACTCTTGCTTGAGGCCAGTATGGTGTCTGACGAGACTGTTATACTGATAGTTAGGAAAGGTCACCCCTAAGGGGGAAAAAAATGCCGCTCCTATGCAGAGATCTCAAGAAACAGAAAGGCTTGAATTTTCTCAGGCCATATATAGGGGCCTTTTTGGTTTTTGAAACTCCCCTTCCTTTCTGTCTACCCCATTTATTACATCACCTCTCCTTAGAAAAGACAACATGAATCCTCATCTGGGGAGGAGGAGTTGTCTTCAAATGAAGATTACTTGGCATAGTGAATGCAAATTAATTCTCCTGGATAGCTTACTTCTGATGATGTCTTATCCCCTGACTCCCTGTCTGACGAAAATTCTTTTGGGGAGACTATCCCTAAAATAGTACTGCATTTTGATTCAGAGTCCAAGCAATTGTCTGACATACAAAAAAAAAGGATACTGTCACTTTCTGGAGGCAGGGGCTCCTACTGCTCCTGTTCCTCCCGCTTTAGTGGCCTGTCTGGATGCTTCTTCATTTACTTCTAATTGTCCTGATTCTTAGCCTCCTGCTCCCAACTCACCTGATAGGTTTTGTTATGTACCTGAGGACTTAAAGCTTCTCTACAACTTATGAAAGCAGATCCTTCTGTTTTTTTTTTGTTTGTTTTTTTCTGTTTCCACTAATAAATCCACTAAGTTTCTACCAGTAGCTAATGTCTTGCCATCAGACAGTGATAATAGAGCCAGTGGACAGATATGGTTAAAAAAAAAAAAGTTTACACCTCATCCACCTTGGGGCCTGTAGGGCCTTAAGTTGCCGAACTCAAATGATGAAATACCCTTTGTCCATTCCTGGGAACTTAAGTAAAACTATGGCTACCTTCAAGCTTTTGACACTGAGCAACAGGTGATTCCTATGCTTGGACAAAGCTACACAATGGGGCATGGTATTTCATTAAATGCAGCTGTGATGCTCAAGAGGTCCTTTCCAGGGCTACAGCCACTGGGTCTGTTAGAATTGCTTGGCTTTGCCTACAGTCCCTCCCTCTGGATGGTAAGGCTAAGCTTTTGGATTCCCCCCTTCACAGGACCTTTTATTTGGCCTTTCTGTGGCAGAGCTTTTGAAGACATGCAAGAGAAGGGTAAAATAGTGCAGCACTTTAAACAGATTTTTCTCATGTCATTACCTAGGTATCAAAAAAATTAGCCCTCTACTATTTCCATTTTCCTAAGGGAACAGAAGCCCTCACAAAAGTGCAGAAACAACTTGAAGGATTTCATGAGAGACCTATTAGAAAATTCTAAATCTGGAAACCTCCTTTTCCAGACAGATTAGCTGCCACCTCTATGTTGCCACCCCTGTCCTCTCTTTCTTTGGTCTAGAAATTCTGTTGTCAAAAAAAATAACTTTGTCCTTTCCAGTCTGGGAATTCATCATTCAGCACGGTTACAAGATATCTAAGAGGGAACTTTCCTTATTCAAAATTTCTCCACATCCGCCCACTCAGGCCTACCTCCTTCCACCTCTTTTACGGGATTTTCTGGCTCAGGGCACCATAGAGCCAATGCCCCAAAAGCACCATAGGAAAAGGCTTTTAGTTGAGTCTTTTTCTGGTACCCAGAAAAGAGGGCATTTGGAGGCCCATTCTGGACTTAACCCATCTCACCACCTTTCTGGAAGTACCATCTTTAAAGATGCTCTCCTTGCAAACTCTCCTTCCTTTTATCCTTCCTCAACTCTTTCTGGTCTCTCTAGACTTGAAGGATGCAGGTCTGCATATTCTTGTTCACCCCACCTGCAGAAAATTCCACAGGTTCTCTGCTTTTTCACCGCACTTTCAGTTCTCTGCCCTGTTTAGTTTATCTACTGTTCCCAGGGTTTTTACAAAGTGCCTCGCTCCAGCCATTGCCTTTTGCAGGACACAGGCAATACAAATCTTCCTTTATGTGGATTAACTATTTTGTCCAGGCCCCCTCCTAGGTCATCCTTTGTCTGCACTTCAGTTTCACAATTTCGCTTCTGGAAAGACTGGTGATCACCCTCAAACTCTGAAAATCTTCTCTGAACCCTTCCCGGCGCCTGGTGCCCTTCGATTGTAGACTGAATACCTATCGGATGACAACCTTAATTCCCCAGGAGAAAAGGGTAGTCCACCTCTGCCTTCTTCCAGTCTCTACTTCTCCTTCCGTCTACTTCTGATAGGAAAATTGTAAGACTCTTGGGTCACATGCCAGCAACCATTTCCATGGTATCTTTAGCCATGCTACACATAAAGATCTAGTGATACATGAAATGTCTGATCTAATTGTTGTCATCCCCTGGATTTCCAGCTTCCCCTTCTTGCCCTTTTCCTGAAGAAAAAGTTAATGTGGTGGCGTTCCCAAGTCTAACTCAATCAGGGCCTTCCCTTCCACCCATCCACTCAACCAGGATTTGCACACAGATGCATAACATTTGGCTTGGGGAGCATGGATGGCCTCTTCAGCAGTTCAGGGCCAGTGGTCCCCAAACAGGTAAGGGAACACATTGATGTTCTTCATGTTTCACTGTTGCAGTCATCACACTAGGGTTATCTGCTTGCAGGTAGCCCTCAGTCGGGCCGAATACCAGAGTCTTGGGATTTCTGCATCAGATGCTGTCGCCTCTTCCATGACGTCAGGTCGTAGGGGGTATAAAACATACAGCCGATGCCATTACATCAGCTTTTCTTGCCGGGCAGGAGCCCGAAGCAGAAGCATTTTGCAAGTGCCGGTTGGCCGCTACCTGAAATTTTCGTTTTTCGAGTTTCAAACCTAAAGTGTTCTAAAGCTAAGTACCCCATTGGGGATCCTTTTTTCTTGCTCTAACCGATGTCAGAAAAAGTTAATTGTCTTGCCTGTGGAAAGCAAATACCTCACAGAGATTTTCATTCTTACTGCGTCACCTGTTTAGGCCCAGACCACTACATCCCTCGCTGTTGATTTTTGCCTTGTTTAACGCCCAAACTATTCGTCGTCTGGCTGTCGTTGTTGCTAAATTATTTCGCTCTCATTCTCCGTATTCCAAAATGGCTTCGGTAAGCCATCTGACTACCGATCTTCCAAAAAAAGTAAGGATAAAGACCGACAGACTGCATTGGTCCCAAACTGCCGACGGTGCTTTCGTTGAGCTAGTCGCCAGTCTGTCGGTACTCGGTGAGGTGCCTTCGTAGCCCCTGATACCCGCTTCTACAGATTTGCAGGCCTCTCCTGAGACCCATTTGGAGTCCGGTATGTCGCGAGATGCTTTTTCGATTATGGAACCTGCGGATGTTTCTACCTTGGATGGGTCTGGAGCCGCTGTGCAGGCACCGGCTTCTGAGAGTGTAGTCCGACCTTCCGATGTTCGTATTAAACCGACTACTTCATTTCAGACTAAAAGGACAGTGAGTCTCAGGCCCAAAGTTCACACTACACCTAGAAAACTGACTACCAAAGCACATACTCAAACTCCAATGCCACAGATACAAATGCTTAGAATAGCTGAAGACCTTATAACTCTAATTTTAGGGGAAGCCAGCCTTCCCCCTCTAAAAGACAAAGAATTGATTTCCCTTCTGATTCAACAGACCCCCGAGTCCGATGACTCTGATCCCTCTGATTACCAGGACATGCCCTTATCTACCTATGAGGATTCAGATGCAGAGGATTCCATTCCCTCTGTCTCCCCTCCAGAGGACTTTTCTTTGGTGAAACCTTGCATACTTTAAGCGAGCATTTCCGTTGGGAATGCCAGGACTACCCACAGTCCAAAAAGAGACTCTGAGAATTTTTAGACTTGTCTCAGCACAGCCCTCTAGCTGTACCCCCCCTGTCCTGGATATTGTAGATGTTTTCATGGGATCCAGTCTTATTCCTGATACTTTACCACCAGTGCCTAGAAAACATGACAGGTACTACAGGGTACCTGACTCTCACAAATTTGTCTTGAAGAATCCCACTGCGGATCAAGTGACCATTTCCCAGGGACCTAAATGTATTAAAGCTACTACAGCCAAAAATCCTACCCCTTCGGACAGGGATTTGAGGGCTTTGGACAGATGGGGCAAGAAGGTCTATACCTCTGCAACTCTTACCATCAGAGCTGTAAATTGCTAGCTTCACATGTTGAAGTACCAGCAGCATATTATGAGACTAATTAAACAAAAAATGTTGCTTCCAGATTTTGCAGAAAATAAAGATTTACAAAAGTTACTGCATTCTGCAAACCAAGTCAGTAAACGTACTTTGCAGTGTGGTTTAGATGCCTTAGAAGCATCTTGCAGGGCTGCTGTCACCAAGTCTGTACTGAGAAGGCATGCCTAGCTGAAGGAACAAATCTTGCCAGACCATGTCAAAGCAAAATAACTAGATGCTCCATTAAACCAGGAACATTTGTTTGGCGCAGAAGAGGTTCTTAAAAAGATGGAGGAAAAAGCTAAATCTATGCAAACTGTTAAAAGATTTCTTACAAGTACAGCCACCTAGGTTCAGTAGGCATTGGCCTTTAAAAAAACTGGTCCTTTCCAGTCCCTACCAGGTGTTCTCAACCCAAACCCAGGGGCAACAGACCACCAAGGCTACAGTCTCAGGGTACGCAGAGATCTAATCAATGGAGTACTCCCCCCTCAAAAACCAGGAGTGGTAAGCCACCTCCTTATGGAGAAAATTCACAATGACTTGTCTGTCATCCTTCCCAGCCATGCCCAAGTACTTGCACCCCTAGGAGGAAAACTCACCCTGCATGCAAAAATCTGGATGTCCATTACACATAACTGATGGGTCCTAAACATTGTATCCCAGGGATACAGATTCTACTTCCACTTACTGTCAACCCCAAGCGGGTTGCCAGACCTTCTTCCAAACCAGTGGGCAGAGGCTCAAAAGCAAGTACTTTTTTTTTCTCAGTATCAGGGCTATTCAGCCTGTTCCAGTAGAGCAAAGAGGACATGGTTTCTACTCCAGACTGTTCCTGGTGCCCAGAAAAGTGGGCTCTTGGCATCCTATCCTAGACCTGTCCATTCTCAACACCTTCCTGGTGGTCCCAAAATTCAAAATGTGTGCACTACAACAGCTGCTTCCTATGCTAGCCAAGGACTCTTGGCTAGTCACCCTAGACCTAAAAGAAGCCTATCTGCACATCCCCATAAAATAATCTTTCAGGAAATATCTACATTTCAGTGCAGGCTCTTTGCACCCATCAGTTCTCTGCACTTCCCTTTGGCTTATCTACTTTGGCCAGGGTATTCACAAAGTGCCTGGCTCCAGCCATTGCATACTGCAGGCAGAGAAATATTCAAATTTATCGACACTTGGACGATTACCTGATTCAGACGGACAGTCAGGAATTGCTACTTCAGCACCTGGCATTTGTAAAGAAACTTCTAACTTCTCTGGGGTACACCATCAACGAAAAGCAATTGCATCTGGTGCCCAGCCAAAAGATTGTATTCCTGGGAGCAAGCTTGAACATAACTTCCCAGATAGCATTCCTTACTCCAGAAAAGCAGGTTTATTTGACAAACTACTGGCCACCAGAACCCAGCTGTCTACAAGAAAAATACTGCAAGCCCTAGGGTTCATGGCCTTATGCATTCTTCTAGTTTCATATGCAAGACTGCATATGAGAAAACTTCAGTGGTACTTAAAAAGTCTCTGGTGCCACCATTCTCAGGACCTGGAAACAATTATTCCCATCATTCCTTGTCCAAGGACAGAGTTCCTTTGGTGGGCAGAGGCTTGCAACTACAACAAGGGACTCCCTTTCACTCAACCCCTCCCCGCCCAAATCCTGACAACAGACACATCAGACTATGCATGGGGGGGCTCACATGGCTGGCTAATGCATTCAAGGCAAATGGAGCCCAGGACAAATTCACCTAGATATCAATCAAAAAGAAATGTTAGCTGTATAGAATGCTCTGACAGCCTTCAAAAAACCTTATTCTTCCAGGACAACTCTTGATAAAGACAGACAACACCACAGTTATGTGGTACATAAACGAGCAGGGGGTAACTCATTCCTACCCACTCTGCAGGTTAGCCATGGCCCTGTGGAATACAACCTTGAGCAACCAAGAGCACCTGCAAGCTCAATTCTTGCCAGGCAAACAAAATTCACTGGCATACGACTTAAGCAGAAATCTACTGGACCCACACAAGTGGACACTGGAACCCAACTCATTCAAACTTCTAACCCACAGATGGGAGACACCAAAGGTGGACCTCTTTGCTTCCCCCCCAAAACCATCAATGTGGGAAAACCTCTCAATTTATGCCTTTCCCCTTCTGCCCCTCCTCTCAAAAGTACTACTCAAGATCAAACAGGACAAACCAAGGACAATCCTTATTGCCCCGGACTGGCCCCGCCAGCACTGGTACCTACTTCTATGCATTCTGGCACTAGTGCCACCCTGGGACCTACATCATCAGACCCCATCCCTGCTGTCCCGGCAGGAGGGGCAGATTTTGCATCCTCAGCTGCAAACCCTGAACCTTGCAGCCTGGCTTATTCCCTGAATACTCCACCAGCAACCAGGTGCTGGACATCATCCTTGAGGCCAGGACGGCCTAGTACTAGGAAATCCTATTCAGAAAAATGGAAAAGATACTCTTCTTGGAGCCAATCTCAAGGAAAGGACACAGCCGTGCCCACCTTACCTCAAATCCTAGATTACCTAGCAGAGCTGCTCCACAAAAGCCTATCCTTTTCTTGTATTAAGATTCATGCCTCTGCCATCTCAGCTCATTATAATACTGAGCCACCTCTGTTTTCTTGCTCTCTGGTCAAACAGTTCCTAAGTGGAGCTAACAATTTAAGATCCCTGAGGAAGAGCGCCCACTCCTACTTGGGACCTTAACTTTGTACTAGAGAAGCTCATGCTTCCCCCTTTTGAGCCTGCTGCTTCACCACAGTTAAAATTCCTCTCTTGGAAAACAGCCTTACTTCTAACCATCACTTCAGCAAGAAGAGTGTCTTGAGTTGAAGGCACTAATGGCTGTGGAACCTTTCATTATTTTCCATCCTGACAGGGTTTCCCTCAGGACTAGCCCATCTTTCATGCCCAAGGTGTGGTATCCAGTGTGGCTCTACACCAAGCCATCCATTTAAAAACCTTTTTCCCTAATCCTCAGAATAAACGAGAAAAGGATCCTGCACTCCTTGGACATGCACAGACAACTCTGATTCTACCTTGATAGGACTAAGCCTTTCAGAAAATCTGACCAGCTGCTAGTCAGCTTTGCTACAGGGCTACAGGGGCAGAGGGCAAGGCCATTTCAAAGCAAACCATTTCCAAATGGATAGCACAGTGCATCCATTTCTGCTACAAGCACCATGGAAAACCTACCCCAGAGGGGATCAGAACTAATTGCACTATGGCTACCTCAATCTCTACAGCATTTCTTAGGGGAGTCCCTACCAGGGACATCTTGGAAGCTACAACCTGGAGTTCTGTACACACCTTCACCAAGCAATTGCCACTTACCTGCCTTTTTCTAAATCCAGAGCTGGATTTGCCACAGCAGTCTTACAAGGCCTGCCAGCCAGCCCTACTACTTCTTAACTGCCTTCACCCTTCCCCAGCTTTGGGAATCAGCCCAAGTGTGATGACTGCAACAGTGAAACACGAAGAACATAGTACAGTTGTGTACACTTACCATAAATGTAGATGTTTGAGTGTATTCACTGTTGCAGTCCTGGTTACCCTCCCTCCAGCCCCCTGACTCTTCTATGCTTTCTACCTATCCTCCATTTGGCCATATCTTATGGCTGTGGTATTTACTTTTTAGTGGAGGTGTTCCACACCATGTAATTGCTTCCTATTTTGGAGGCTCCTGACATCTGGGGCAAGAAAAACTGATGTAATGGCATCTGCTGCATGTTTTATACCCCTGACGACCTGACGTCATGGAAGAGGAGACAGCATCTGAAGTAGAAATCCCAAGACTCTGGTATTCGGGCCGACTGAGGGCTTACCCTGCAGGCAGATAACCCTAGTGTGATGACTGCAACAATGAATACACTCAAATATGTACATTTATGGTAAGTGTACACAACTGTACTGTGTCAGAGAAGTAAAAACGCTTATTCATGCCTTTCAAGTGTTTTCTCTCCCATGAAACCCAGGGCCTCTCAGGATTTTCACAGACAGCACCATAGTTTTCTGGAACATGACCAAACGGGGAAAGACCCAGTCCTACCATATTTGTCACTACAGGCTGTTTATATTCCATCAGAAGACTATGTTCTCTCAGATCCTCTAAGGAGAAACATGGGAGACCTTCAACAAATGGATGTTAAACAAGGAGGTGGTCTTGGACGTAGTCCACAGATGGTGTAATACTCAAGTAGACTTGTTTGCCTCTACTCTGAACAAACAGTAATTTTTTGTCTTGCTCCAGAATCTAGGCCTTAAGGACAGACAACCATGTCTGTCTGTGTGGGAGGGGAAGTACGTCTGTTGCCTTCCCCCCTCTGTCTGTAATCCCAAAGGTTCTGCTGAAGATCCAGCAGGACAGACCAAACATTTTGCTGGTGACTGCTTTCTGGCAAAAACATTACTGGCTCTCTATTCACCTAACAAAGTACAGTCACTGCAAGTTACCCTAACAACTGGATCTACTCGCACAGCAAAAGGGCTGTATGCTTCATCCCAACCTACAGGCTCTCAGCCTGACAGTGTAGATGACGAGATCTTATTCCTTGTTAGACTCTAGTTCTCTGAGAACATGGTTCAGGAAGTGAGAAAACCTACCACTATAAAGTCTTACATCTCCAAATGGAAGAGTTTTTCTGTCTGGTGTCAAAAAGAATGAGAAACCCTTCACATGCGGATCCCAACAATTTTGTCTTACTTGTATGAGCTTCTCAAATATGGACTTGCTTCTGTTCTGTTAAGGCACACTTGTCTGCCTTTTCAGAATGCATGCCATTTAACCCGCCTTTATTTTCAAGAGTCGATGTCAAGCAATTTCTAAAGGGTGTCCTTTACTTCAGAGCACCAAGGAGAGGGCTATTCCACCCCATTGGGATCGATCTCAATTTCATTTTGGAAAAAAATTGACTTTACCACCATTTGAACCTGCAGCCTCCACATCCATAAAGTTTTGTTCTTGGAATGCTATTTTGCTGGTGGCTCTTAACCTCTGCCAGAAGGGTCTGTGAGCTTCAAGCCCTTATGGTTATCCCTGCTTTTCTAATTTTCTATAAGGATATGGTCTCTCTGAGGGCTAACCCTTATTTCATGCCCAAGATGGTCAATGAACTACCTGTCAATTTATACATTTACCGACCTTTCAAAACCCACAGTTCAGAGATAAGAGGCTTCTGCACTCCTTGGATATACAGAAATATTACTTTGATAAAGCCAAAGACATTTGGAAAACAGACCAGCGTTTTCTCTTTCCAGAAGGCAGATTTGGCAAACCAATCTCAAAGGAGACCATTTCCAGTTGTCTCTCTAAATGTCAGTCGTATTGATCACTACTGCTAGCCTTAGCTACATGGGTTATATCCTGCAAAGGATATAACAGCCAGACAGCTTTCAAAGCTTCAAGGCACCTTCCATGCACCCAGTCAGTCAGCTCAAGCTGAACTTACTAAAAAGATATTTTGACACCAAGCTTTTCAGAGCTTTTCTGCAGCTGAAGAGTATGCCCTCTGAGGCTTTCAAAGATCAGCTGTCTGGTTGTGATGTTCCTTTGCGCAGACAAGTTCTCTTTGTGGGGGGGGGGGGGGGCTTCCAGTTTAAAGCTTTGTTTTATAACACGACTGTTCAGAAAAGCTATTTTTAAAGCTGTGAGTTTGTGTGTGAAGAGTTTCATGAGGATGTATTGTACTTTTAAATGGAGTGTGCTTTTTTCTTGTCAGTTGTTTAAAGTTTTTGAATGCCATTTTTTGCTGTGAAGAATTTGCATTTGTTTTACTTTTTGGAATTGCCAAAGTGTTTTAAAAGTGCTTTTTACTGTGTTTTTATGTGAAAAGTGACTGAAAGAGAGGCACCATTTTCAGCTTGAGTATGGGACAAGTCGTCTTTCTCAGTGTCTGTTTTTTTCTTCCATCCAAAAAAAAAAAAAAAAGTTAAGCAAGCAGGCTAGCAATTTGCTTCAGCCACAGGTGGATTACTCTGCTGTGGCGATTAGCTATATCTCAGACCAATCATCTTTTACCCTGGGTTTCTGTGGTGTAGCACCTACAGCCACTGCGGGCTGGGGTTTAGCCACTTCCTCCCCAGCTGTCTGGGTCCTCTCAGTGTGCCTAAACCTGGGGAAGCTGTTGCTGACATTAATCACACTTGGCCCTATTTTTCATTTTAAAAAGAAACAGAAACCTAAACATGTATCTGTTCATCCTCAATATTCCTTGGACAGTACGTAATTTACTGGGTCTGGCTAAGGGTTTAATTCAGGCAGTTTATGCTTCTTAAAAAGTATTCTGGTAAAAGAAAAATTGATACCTCTCTTCTTGAAGAGATTCAACATTCTGAATCTGAACAGGAAGATGAAGGCATAGATGTTGGATTTTTTCCTCAGATTTCTAATTCAAACTCAGAGAAGAGCTCAGTTTCTGATTCTCCGTGTGGGGGTTTCCTACTTTGAGACTATTTCCAGAAAAAAAATGTATGTTCCTGCAACTTTGATTTTCAGAATTTTGAACTGACAGGCTCATATATTAGTTTGTTCTGACTAATTGTGAAATTATGAAGAATGTTTTGCCTGCAGTTGTTTCTTGAGGCAAAATCTGCTTGAAATTTAGTTTATTCTGCTGTAGAAGTAACTACTCATTATTTACACTGTGTATATGACTTAGTTGATACTTCTTCCAGGGTTATGGTCACTGACACTCTTTTGAGGAGGTTTTCCTGGCTTAGTTCACAGAACCCAGCAGTTGATAATGAGAATTTAAATTTTCCATTAGGTAGAGATTGCTTTTGGCCCCTCTGATGCAGAGGTTATCAAAGTGTGACAAAAGGGTTAAGTTGATAAAGGGAATATCTGAGATTTTTCAGTTCCCCTTTTCCAGATTTTGTAAGGGATTCTCTAACCCCTCATCTTGTTTTGGTAACAAACAAAATATACAGTCTCAAAAAATGTAGGTAAACGCACATTTAAGAAAAACTGGCAAGGAGTGCCAAAAAGAATTCTGAAACCTCACAAAACCAAGGACAGTTCCACAAGTCAAAATGACTAACGGACCTTCTCCCACCCTGGCAGCCTCATTTCCCCTCCAAAAAGTCTGACTCTCCACTTTTTTCTTTTTGGCAACAGCTAGTATCAGACATATGGGTTCTGAAGAACATTCATCAAGCTTACAAATGACAGTTGGAAGAAATTCTTCCTTTCCCGGAGATAATCCATCATCCACCAGACAATACTGTCTCATTTCCACATGTTCATCACATGCTGTCCCAAAGAGTGATACAGCCAGTTCCTCCTCCTCTGTTGGGGAAGGGTTTTTCACAGGGATGTTTTTATAGCCAGAGAAAATGCTTGGACAGCAGTTCTGGATCGATCTTTCCTAAACCTGTTTGTGATTATGTTGGGGTTCAAAATGATGTCGTTTCACAACCTGCTTACTTCTTCTTTCTCCAAGTTTTCTAGTAACACAATATTTAAGAGATGCTTATCACAACCTTATTCAAATAGGCATTTCTTAAAGCTTTGTGTATCTGCATCACATTCAGTTATCTGCCTTACCCTTTGGATAATCCACTGCCCCAAATGTGTTTACAGATTATCTAGTTCCAGTTACAGCTCATTTCGGGTTACAGGGTATCCACATTTTCCATATTTAGACTACTTGCTTAGCTTTGCAGAATCTTTTTCAAAGTTACAGGAATCTCTCACTTGGATGAGAGATCTCTTACAATAGCTGGGATTCCAAGAGAACTTTCAAAAATCCCTTGACTACTTCACACAGGATTGTGTTTCAGGGGTATCCATTAGACACCTCAGTTCAAAGAACTTTTCCTCCACAGAAAAAATAGATCTATATCTGTATCTGTAATGTTTTCCACTTGGACTTTGGTCACCACAAGGGCAATACCTCAGAGTTTTGGGTCTCTTGACATCTATGAGTCTTATGCTACCTCTAGTAAGAGTTCACATGAGGAAGATACAGTGGTGTATAAAGTCAGCTTGGTCCCAGCACCAACATCTTTTCCTTTCAAATCCCAGTTCTCGGGTTTAAGGATATCTGTTGTCTCCAAGTGATTTCTCTAAGTCCAGGTCTTCCATTCTCCCTCCCTCCCTATTCCAAAACAGTCATTCAACACAGATACCTTATACTTAGCTTGGAGAGTAGTTCCAGGAGGGATAAAAGTGTAAGATGTCCTTCAAGGATGTATCTGCAGTCATCACATATGGGTTGTCCTGCCTCAGGCAGCCCTTCGGTTGGCCGAATTCCAAAGTCTGGGTCTGGCGTCTGCTGATGTCACCCCTTCCCCGACGTCATAGCGTCTGGGGTATAAAAGCGCCAACCAACGCCATCTTCCTCAGTCTTTCTTGCCGCGGTGCCCGAAGCAGAAGCAGTTCGCAAGTGCCGGTCGGCCAGCTCCTGTAATTCAGCTATCCGAAGACTTCAAAAGCTAAGTACCCCGTTGAGTACTCTTTCTTGCCTCAGCCGATGTCAGATAAAGTTAATAATTGTTTAACTTGTGGGAAACAAATACCTCATAAGGATTTCCACTCTTACTGTCTTCCCTGCTTAGGCCCAGACCACGACGTCTTGGCTTGTTCAGCCTGTGCTTCCTTCAACTGACGCACTCTTAGACGTCGGTCGGAGTTCGCAGAAGAGTTTTTTGGGGCTAGTTTTTCATATAAAATGCCGTCTGAAACCCCGACTTCACATTTAACTAAGAAACGGAAAGACAAGGACCGGCTCGCGGTTTTGGCTGAAACCGCGGCTAGGCCTACCGCGAGTGTCTCGGTCTCGGCTGATAGAGTCCTTGGATCTTCCGAACCCTGAAACAGTACAACCGACAGCCTCAGCCCCGGAGGCTCCTACCGAGTCGGTTACAGAATTGCCTTCAGAAACTGGTGTATTGGAATCTTCCGACACCATTCCTTTAGACAAAGCTACACCAGCATGTGGTGCAGCCAGGCCTCCTGCATCCATGTCCATTAAGGCCTTCACCAGGGCTAAAGCTGCTAAACACACTAAAGCCATGCCTCCCAGGGTTATTCCTCAGGGACCTTCTTCTAGTTCACAGATTCTAACCTTAGCAGAGGACCTTATCTCTTTAATCAGGGGCTCTCAACCTCCTCTAGACAAAAGGCCCAGGGTAGATCCCCCTGATCCCCTTTCCTCTGAGGAGGCCTCTGAGGGCTCGGATCACTCGGACTACCAGGAGGAGGCTTATTCAGCCTACGAGGATTCGGATGCAGAGGAATCTATCCCCTCAGCCTCCCCTCCTGAAGAGCTTTCCTTTGGGGAGACCTTTCATTCTATGAGAGAGCATTTCAAATGGCAGGGCCAGGAATATTCTGACTCCAGGAAAAGACTAAGAACTTTTCTTCATTTACCTCAGCATAGACCTTTGGCTATTCCTCTTGTTTTAAATGTCATTGATGATGTGTATTCTGATTCTAGTATGACCCCTGATAGTCTGCCTCCGGCCCCTGTTAAGCCCGATGGGTATTACAGGGTCCCGGATGCACATAATTTTCTTTACAAGACCCACTCTGCTGATCCTGAAACTATTTCTCAGGGCCCTAAAGGGGTTGCAGCTGTTACTACTAGGAACCCACTCCCCTCTGCAAAGGAGTCCAGGGCATTAGAAAGATGGGGTAAAAAAGTGTATACTTCTGCCACTCTTGCTATGAGGGCATTAAATTGTCAATTTCATATGATACAGTACCAAGAGTATTTGTTAGAAGAAATGCATAAGAAATGGTCTTCTACTGAACCCCTTGACCGTAAATCCCTTCAGGATCTGGTACATAACTCCCAGCAGGTTAGCAACCATTTTTTGCAGTGTGGTTATGATGCATTGGAAGCTTCATGTAGGTCAGCAATGACAGGTGTTGTCATACGTAAGCATGCTTGGCTGAAGGAACAATCTCTGCCAGACCATGTTAAAGCTAAGCTTTTGGATGCTCCATTGGAAAAGCAAAAGTTATTTGGTTCCACTGCTCAAGAAGTCCTAAAGAAATTTGAGGAAAAGGCAAAATCTGTACAAACAATTAAGGATTTTCTTCAAGTTCAACCGCCTCGATTCAGCAGAAATTGGCTTTCCATGAATTGGTCCTTTCCGGACACAGAAAGGTTTCAAAGGGGCAGGAATAGGTGTGCCAGAGGTAGAGGGCAAGCTAAGGGCTCCTACAGAGGCTGTCAATGGCAACCTCCAATCCAGACAAGCAGTTCAGGACCTTCAACTGCTGTACAAGGACAAAGTCAATGACTTTGCTTTGATTCCGCCAACCAGGGCTCAATTAGAAGCACCTTTGGGCAGAAAGCTTTCTTTATTCTCAAAAAATTGGCACAACTTTACAAGAGACAAATGGAAACTCCAAATAATAGACAACGGATACAGGTTCCATTTCCACACATTGCCAAAAAGAAAAGGCATGCCAGGTCTGCCACCAAATCAAAGGGCAGAGGCTTTGAAACAAATCTCAAACTTACTACAAATGAAAGCCATAGAAAAAGTTCCTCTTTCAGAACAAGGCCAAGGATTTTACTCCAGACTATTCCTTGGTCCAAGAAAAGAACATCAATGGAGACCAACTCTCGACTTGTCCGCACTGAATACTTATCTCATTGTGCCAAAATTCAAAATGCTGACTCTACAGCAACTCCTTCCCATGCTGGGCAAGGGGTCTTGGCTGGTGACTCTAGACCTCAAGGAAACATACCTGCATGTCCCTATCAGACAAAGTTGCAGAAGACACCTCAGATTTCTTGCAGGGTCAGAGCGTTCTCAATTCTCAGCATTGCCTTTTGGCTTATCTACTGCGCCCAGAGTATTCACGAAATGCCTGGCATCAGTAATAGCACACTGCAGACTTCAGGGGATTCAAATATACCCATATCTGGACGACTGCCTTATACAAGCGGACAGCCAACAAAGTTTGGTAAAGGACTTAAATTATGCCATCAATCTTCTGCAGGCCTTGGGATATACAGTCAACATGCACAAATCAAGACTTGTTCCATCCCAAAGAATAACCTTTCTGGGTGCGGATCTAGATACAACCACCCAAATGGCTTATCTCACAAAAGAAAAACAAAAACAAAGACAACTACCGGATTACTTCAAAAATCTGACAAGACAAACTCAGCTGACTGCAAGGAAAATCCTGCAGGCCCTGGGTTACATGGCATCCTGTATTCTTTTGATTCCACAAGCAAGGCTACATATGAGAAAGCTACAGTGGTACCTAAGGAGTTTATGGACTCAGCACAGTCACAGTTTAGAAACTTTAATCCCACTCATTCCATGCCTTCAAAAGGAATTTCTGTGGTGGGCTCAGGCCAGCCAGTCCAACAGGGGGTTGCCCTTCACAAAGCCAAAAACCTCCCAAAATATAACAACGGACGCTTCAGACCTAGGTTGGGGAGCGCACATGGAGGGCAGAGGTATCCAAGGACAGTGGTCACGAAAGGAGCTACGCATGCACATAAATCAAAAAGAAATGCTAGCAGTGATACATGCAATCGAGGCCTTCAAACTCTGCATCAAGGCCACCTACTAATAAGGACAGACAACACCACAGTTATGTGGTACATAAACAAGCAAGGAGGTACCCATTCCTATCCTCTTTGCAGACTGGCAATGAATCTATGGGAACTTTCCTTGAAACTCAATATACAGCTACAAGCTCAATTTGTGCCAGGGAAAGACAATACACTGGCGGACAGCTTAAGCAGAAATATCGTGGATGCGCACGAATGAATGCTGCACCCAGACATCTTCCTATAGGTAACACAATCTTGGGGGAGGCCGGACATAGATCTATTTGCATCCCCCCACAATCATCAACTGAAGAAATTCTGCTCAAGGACATACCACCTACAAGCGTGGAAAGTGGACGCCCTCTCTTTCAGCTGGAGAAATCTAACAGTGTATGCATTTCCACCTATTCCATTAATGACCAAGGTGCTACTGAAGATCAGGACAGAGCAGCCAAAAGTGATTCTGATAGCTCCGGACTGGCTAAGACAGCACTGGTACCCACTGCTAAGGAGCATGTCACGTACGAAACCATGGCCTCTGCCTCTATGGCCACTTCTACTGACACAGCACAGATACAAAACTCTACATTCCAACCTGAAAACCTTGCAACTGACAGCCTGGAGAATACCTTGACTTCTCCTCAGGATAAGCTATCCCAGAGAGTGAAAGATATTATTATGGAAGCTCGCCGCCCTTCCACAAGAAAGGCATATTCAGCAAAATGGAAAAGATTTCTCATTTGGAACACCACAAAGGGCCTAGATGCAACAGTGATGAGCATGGCGCATATCCTGGAATATTTGGCAGAAATGTTCCACAGTGGTCTGTCTTACTCTTCTATTAAAATTCATGCTTCAGCAATTTCAGCAGAGTACAATACTGATCCACCTGTCTTCTCTCATCCTCTCCTAAGACAGTTTCTAAGAGGAATCAAAAACATCAAACCCCCTCGGAAACCACCTCTACGTGCTTGGGACCTTAACTTCTTGTTGGAAAAACTAACACTGCCTCCATTTGAACCAGCAGCATCTGCAGATCTACAGTACCTTTCATGGAAGACTGCCTTCCTTCTGGCCATAACCTCAGCAAGAAGAGTTTAGGAGTTGCAGGTCCTGATGGCAGTACAGCCATTTATTATTTTTCATCAGGACAGAGTTTCATTGAGAACTAATCCCACATTTATGCCAAAGGTGGTATCCAGGGTTTCATTAAATCAAGCCATTCACCTGCCTACCTTCTTCCCAAATCCACAAAACAAAGGGGAGAAACTGCTGCACACCCTGGACATTCACAGACAGTTGCGCTACTACTTGGACAGAACTAAAGGTTTCAGAAAAGCTGACCAGCTGTTGGTAGCATATGCTGCTGGTACTCAAGGAAAAGCAATTTCCAAACATCCTATTTCAAAATGGATAGGAAATTGCATTCACTTTTGTTACTCCTTTCATGGAAAGACTGTACCAGCTAACATTAGACCTCATTCTACGAGAGCCACAGCCACCTCCACAGCCTTCTTAAGAGGGGTGGCTACCAAGGACATTTTAGAAGCTGCCACATGGAGCTCCGTGCATACATTTGCCAAGCATTACAATTTACCTTTATATTCCAGATCCAGAGCAGGCTTTGCTACGGCTGTCCTGCAGGGTATCTTAGCTACACCATCCTTTTCTTAGTTCCTCCACCCGCAGATTGGCTATGGTATTCGACCCATATGTGATGACTGCAGATGCATCCTTGAAGGACATAGTACAGTTTTGTACCTACCATAAATGTAGATGTCCGACAGGTATGCATCTGCAGTCAGGTTTACCCTCCCTCCTTCCCCTCTGTGGTATTTCTTGGGTACTTACCCCTCTATTAGCTAGCTGAGGGGATCTATTGTGGTGTATTTGTTTTTATATATATATATATATATATATATATATATATATATATATATTATTGCAAATGTTTGGATTTTATTGCATTTTTCCAAATTTAGCCTTCCTTAGAGGGCACCTGGCATCTGGGGCAAGAAAAACTGAGGAAGATGGCGTCGGCTGGCGCTTTTATACCCCAGACGCTATGACGTCGGGGAAGGGGCGACATCAGCCGACGCCGGATCCAGACTTTGGAATCCGGCCGACCGAAGGGCTGCCTGAGGCAGGACAACCCATATGTGATGACTGCAGATGCATACCTATCGGACATCTACATTTATGGTAGGTACAAAACTGTACTTTGTGTGAGACACCAAGGACAAATGCAGGCTTGCCCTGATCAAGGCTTTAAGCTTTCTGCATTGTCTTTGGTCCCCAGAACCTCTTCAATTTGTTAGAATATCACAGTCATGTGGTACATTAACAAACAAGGGGGAACCAGGTCATACCCCATTTGCAGGTTAGTTATGTTATCTTGGGATATTGTTTCACAGCACAGTCTCACTCTACAGGCATCCTACATTTTGTCAGAGCAAAACTGTGTGGCAGACAAGCTGAGCAGAACATGGACAGACCATCACAAGTGGAAACTACATTGGGGGTCTTCCAGGATTTAATTCATTTGTGGGGGAGTTCTTCAGGTAGACCTATTTACAATCAGCTGGTAAGATTCTACTCCAGGACTCACTGCAAGGTGGCCTAAAAGACAGATGCCTTTTTTCCTTGGACTGGAAAGTTCCTGTATGCTTTTCCACCCTTTCCTCTGACATCCTGGGTACTTCTGAAGATTCAGAAGGAATCCTCCAAGATCAAGTGGTGGTCTACCTGTGGTCTTATAGGCACTGTACATCACATGTATGCTCCCCGTGCAACTTATATGGCATAAAGGTGACATACAGACACAAACACTCAGAACCTCATTACCTCCAGTCCTAACACCATTATCGAATGTTTTTCTGAATGCCCTTTTGCTTTGCTGGTGCCCGGGTCATTTCCAGATAAGTACTCAATTGGAGTTTCTTTCCTTTTTCGCTTTTTGAATGGTATTGTGTTCATGTCATTCAGAAAGGGAAAATGCCAGTATGGGAGGCAGATTCCCCATATAGACTGTAATGAAAAGTATCTCTCTGCTTGGATGCTTCCCACAACCATACACTGTGCTCTGTCTGCCAGGAGTTTGTGGTAAGACTATGTAGTCGGCTCCCCTCTTTGTCCATATATCTTGAGAATCAATGACTTAAGCTGTTCATTCAGGGTGCTGTGGCAGAATCCTCCCACCCTGTGTGCCAGCTGTCTGCCAAGAAGATGGTCAAAAAGATTAGGCCTGATCTGGTTGCTGTCCATCCTCCCGTGGATGCCTTTCTAGAGGGTAGTGAAAGCCCTAAAGACAGTCCTGTGCTTGTTTCAGATTCTTCTGCTGTGGCCCTGTCAAAGGCCAGCGTGGATGCGAATTCTCTCACTTCCTCTGAGGCTTTTGCAACGTCTGCACATGACATTGAGGGGGATTCTCAGCCAGTACTATTCAAGGGACTGAGGAGGATTCTTCCAATTTTAGTAAGGGATGAAATACATACCACTGTTACTGAGTCTTGTTAAGGGTCTGACCCTCTGAGGGTTTTCAGATGGATGTCCTGCAGAAAACTTAAGTGCATCTCCCATGTTAAAGGTCCCCATAGTGAATGTCAGGATTTTACTCATGGTCTGTTTAATGCTTTAATGCCCTTGAAGCCTCCTGAAGAGGTGTCTGTACCTGTCCCCCCCCCCCCCTCCTCAATCTACTACTCTTGTTAAGTGGCTTAGAGAATTGGATTTCTCAGATGAAGACTTGGATTCTGGAGAAAAATCCCTGGCTTATTCTTCCTAAATCCCCCCCCCCCCCCCAGAGTATGGTTCAGAATGAGAGGATTCCCAGTCCAGAGTCTCCCTTGAAAGAGTTGTCCTTTGAGGATACTGTTGCCTGCATGATGGACTATTTTAATTGGGACTGTTCCCTGGCTTCTGACATTCAAAAGTGGTACTGTGAGCTCCTACAAATGCAGTCTCCCAAACTGTCCACTGTCCCTCCTTTTTTTGCTGCCCTTTTGGGCAACTTTTCTGCAGCTTCTGTAACTCCTGACTCTCAGCCTCCACCAACAGAAACCTGATAGGTTTTACAAGGTTCTGGAGGACTGCAAAGTTCTGTGTAAGTGCCATTCTGCCGCATTCAGTGGTATCATTTCCTTCTGACAAACTCTGGAAGTTGTTGCCATCTACTAAGCTCCTTCCGTCTGATACAAGGATAGTCAGGCCTTGGAAAGCTTGGATAAGAAAGTTTATACTGCTTGCCACCCTGTCTTTTAGGGCCATTAATTAACCAACTCATATGAGCAGGGTTGTTTTGGTCCTCCTTTCCCAGGTACCCAAGGTAGTGTCTGACCTTCCTGATTCTGATGGGAAAGCTTCTGCCCTTTCTCTACTGGGGTCTACTTATCACGTTGCTCATCACTTCATAAAATGCAGCTGTGATGCAGCTGATGCCTCTCCCAGGGCTGCTGCTTTTGGTTCAGTGATGAAATGTTATTCTTGGCTATGGCTACAGGCTTTACCTGATGACATTAAGGCCAAGCTCTTGGATGCCTCTCTGGGTAACAAAAATCTTTTTGGGAAAGCTGCTGACTTTAATCCCTGCAGGATAAGGTTAAGACTTTGCAGGAATTTAAACTTAGTTTTGTCTCTCCTATCCCCAAATATCTGAGGAATTTATCCTTCTGTCTGCCTTTGTAGACAGACTCATCTCCTTGTAAAAGATGAGAAGAGTTATAGGTACTTTCTTTCTAAGTATACTCAGGCCCCTCCTTCCCAGAAAACTTCCTTTCAGGATAAGCCTGGTTCAATTTCCCGCTTGGCCATCTCTTACCCTCAACCATGTCTCTTTGTGTCCACTTTATCTCTTCCAAATTGGCATCAGATCATCTCAGACTCTTGAGTACTGTTATTAGTAAGAGATGCATCATGCCCCCCCCCCCATCCTTTTCAGGTATTCCCAAACCTCCTCGAGAACAGCTTCCTCATTTTCCAGAGCTTCTGCAATCTCTGTTGGAATCAGGGTACCATTTAGCTCATTCTACCTGCCCAGGTGGGGAAGAGATTTTTACTTCAGAATGTTTTTGGTTCCTCTGAGACCAGTTCTGGAGCTTTCTCTGCTTGACACCTTTCTCAAGGTTCCTTCTTTCTGGGTGTTATCCTTTCAGACCTTGTTTCCTCATCTTTTTCCCTAGATCTTTATGGTTTCTGTCTATCTCGAGGATGCATACCTTCACATCCGCATTCACCCTCTGTTCATGACATTTTTACATTTCTCTGTTTTTCCTTGCATTTTTAGTTCTCTGCTTTGCCCTTTCTAGTGCCCCAAGGGTATTCACCAAATGTATCGCTCCTGTCATTCCTTTTTGCAGGCTTCAGGGGATATGTAGTTTTCCCCACTCTAGATGACGTACTTAATCAAGCTCCTCCTCAGCAGTCTGTTGTAGGATCTCCAGTTTACCATTTTTTTTCCTTGTACAGTCTGAGGTTCACCGTAAACCTCCAGATGTCCATCCTTACACCTTTCCAGAATCACATTTTCAGACCGTTCCTAGTGTCTGTCCCTGCTCCCAAGGTTCTGCCTCTTTTTCCAGTGTCCCCTTCCTCTGTCCTTGGTCATGGCCAGGGAATTTCTCAGGGTCCATGGATTTATGGCTTCCACTATTCTCATGCTCCCTCTTGCCAGATTTCATATGAGGAAGTTTTCAGTGTTACCTAAAATCAGTGTGGCTCCAACATTGCCACCCCCTTGGAGTTCCCTTTTCCTTTCCTTCCTTGTCTCAAACTCAGGCTTCAGTGGTGGATTCATCAACTCTCCCAATCCAGGACTTCTTTTCAGGCTCCTGTTCCCTCTCAGGAGCCGTTCACATGTATCAGACATTGAGTGGGTAGCTTCTTCTGGCCCCCTAATGATCCAGGGTCTCTGGTCTGCTTATTAGAGATCAGACCTTCTCAACTTAAGAGAGATGAGAGCTCTGCTTCTGGCTGTGCAAGCTTTTCATTCCCTCTTTCATCCAGGACCCCTTAAAAGTCTTCACAGACTATACCACTGTGATATGGTACATCAGCAAGCAATAGGGCATGAGATCTCATCTCCTTTACAGACTAGCTCTTTAAGTCTGGGGTCTAGCTGTTCAGTATCAAGTCACTCCTGAGGTGGTTTACATTCCCTCAGAGCACAGTGTCATGCACAGTTTTTGAGCAGTTCAAGAACATAGGCTCGTGAATGGATGCATCGGTGGGGTATTCTTCCACTACAGCTTTTCACCCCCCTCTGAACAGACATGTTAAGTTGTCTATCTTGCCTTTGTTCTTGCTGGTTGGGATCGGAGCTGATCCTTGGCTCCGACTTGGCCATCTTCTGTAGCTCGAGAGCTGTTTACTGGCTCGAGGCTACCCCTTATCCCATGATGCCTAGCACTAGCTACCCAGATCTCGTTTGCCGCTTCAGCTGCGAGGTGTCATTTTTCTGGCTCAGGCTCATATAAAGTTTCTTTATAGAACCTTTTTACTAGAAATAGTCTTTTTCCTAGGGGGGTTTGTTAGTTTTTAGTCCTATTGTTGTGTTAGCTAAGTGTGTATTTGTAGCTTCCTTCCCTTCCCTTTAGAACTCGTTTAATTTAGAGAGTTCTCCCCCCCCCCCTTATTCCTTTTCTGTCAGGTTAGCCGTTTACGTTAGAGGCTTTCCTTCTACCTTCTTTATAGGCTAGCCGTTTGAGTTAGAGGCTTTCCTATTTAAAAAAAAAAAAAAAATTTTGCTTTAGTCTGCAGTGTACTGTGTCTTTTTCTGTAGACTGTATTTTGATAGGTTAGCTATTGTATTTTTTGTTGCAGGATGTCCAAAGAATCCAAGGTGTCTGGGTTCAAGAAGTGTGACTCATGCTGTCAGAAAATGTCTCTGACAGATGGGCACACTTCTTGCGTCTATTGTTTAGGCGCTGTGCACCTGCAGGACTCTTGTTCTGTCTGCCATGCATTTAGTCCAAGAGTTCTGCAGGAGTGTAAGAATAAGCTTATTCTTAGGGGCCTTCTAAAGCCCCAGGATTCACCGGCCAAGACTCAGCCTGTGAAATCCCCTAAAACTACCAAATCGTCGGCTCCAAGTTCAGAGTCGTCTTTGGTTCAGATTTTACTTGCTACTTCGGTTCCAGCTGGAACCGATAAGACTATCACCCCGTCAGCTCCATCAGAAACTTCAGAGCCTTCGTGGAGCCACAAGAGGCTGAGGTCCCCTTCTCTGGAATCGATACATTTGGCTCCTCAGTCTCCCCTGCAACAAAGCGAGCGCAGTCACAGATCTTCTCACTCCTCTCGATCCTCTAGGCTCTCGGATCACGACATGGAGAGAGTGGTCAGTAGGTTGCTAAAGTCGCAGGTACTTGCCAAGATGTTGTCCTGCCCTCCTCAACAGGTGTCGGCTCCGTCCACTTCTATCTATGTTCCTCCTTTGACTCCATTGAGCTTGGAGCTGGAGTTCGTTGGGGTTCGAGTAGTGGAACCGTTTTCTCCAATGACCTTATTTCCTTCAGTTCCGTCTGCTCCGATTCCCTCGATGGTGCTGTCCATCTAGGGATCTGGGTGCCGGGGCTCCCTCATCAGCTCCGAGGGGGCGAGTGGCATCGGACCCTTGTCCGACCCCGTTCTCCCTCTCGGAGCTTCGGCACAGGTGAGCTCGGCTCCTACATCGGCCTCGGAGCCATCTCCCTCGGTGCGGAGAAGGTTTCCGATTTCTTCGGAACCGGAGCTTTCTCTGCATCATGGCAGGGATGCCTTTGATGTCATGAGGAGTGTGCTGGCCACTGAGTCAGCTCCACTATCGGCCCCATCGGCTCCATCCCCTGTAGTGCCTGTGCCAACCTCTGCTCTTCCTCCAGACCCCAAGCATGGAGAACCGGCGCTCCAGGGCACCCCATTGGGTGTTTCCTCCTCTTCTTCTGAGGCCTCCCCTGATCATTCAGAGGAGCCCCCTCGTAAGAAGAAGTGCAAGAGGAAGCACATTGACTCCCCTGAGTCTGTCACTTCTGATAAGACTTGGATGATACGGAAGGGGCCCAGAGATCCCCCTCTGAAGATGTTTCCTTTTCGGACATCCTCGAAATGCTTAAGCAGAGGCGGAACTGGAATCCCCTAGCCCCTACTGAGGATGAGTCTGTATTCCTGGGTGCGTTCAGTTCCCGACCTTCCACCTCCTGGGTTTCTCCGCCTTTTGATCCACTTATGTCTGTGATGGCTCGAAAGGCTTGGTCAGCCCCGGATTCAGTGGAACCAACTCCAAGGAGACCTTGCAAGTTCATCACAGCACCCTATGATAAGCAGTTCCTTACCAAAGGTGTTCCTGTTAATGCCATGGTGGTAGCAGCAGCCACCGAAAAAGAGTTATCAGAAACCCCTTCTGTCCATCCTCCTAACAAGGAGTCTAGGACCATGGACAGATACGGGAAGCGAATGTTTGCTTCAGCTACCTTTTCTATGAGGTCACTGAACTACTTATGCCATTTTACCTGGCTTCAGGGGGATCTCCTTAAAGAGCTCGGAGATGCTCTTCAAGATCCATCAGCTGAGGGAGCTCAGGCTAATGTGGCTTCCCAGCTGGCGACCCTTAATTCTGTAGTCAACTCCTCCATGAGGCTCATTTCCTATGCAGCCGATGGTGCGAGTAGAGCCGCAGGTACGGGCGTGGCCCTTATGAGACATGCATGGATGTGGCTGTGCAACTTTGTGGAACCCTTTAGAGCGTCATTCACCAACACCCCCTTTGATGGTTCCTTTCTTTGTGGACCACGGGTGAAAGACACTTTGACTAGGTGTGAGCAAGAAGGCAAGACGCGCTCTGCCGTGGGAGTCGGTTTTTCCACTCCTTCCAGACCATACCCCAAGGGTCAGAAGAGTGGTAAAATGTGGTTCTGAAAATCCCAGGGTGCCTCGCCTGACACACGTACTGATTTTTCCTCCAGGGGCAGAAGGGGAAACAACAACAATAGACGCCGCCCTCATGGCAGAGGGGGTCCGCAGAACCAGGGCAACAGAGAATCCTTCTCTAAGAAGCCCTTTCAGCATCCCCTGAAGGGTTGCCTGGCTGCCCGCCCCTGGAGGCAGTCGGGGGAAGACCTTCACTGTACCAAACAGCCCGGCAAAATTTAACACAAGACAAATGGGTACAGTCAATTATATCTGGAGGTTACAAAATTCCCCTTCTCTCAACCCCCCCCCCCCCACCGTTGAGCAAATCCCTTCCAGATGTTCCACCCAATCTGAGGAACTAAGCAGTCATAGAAATTTCAAGACTGCTAGAAAAAAAGTCATCCAGGAATTCCCGGCAGACCAACACGGATCCGGAACTTACTCAAGGTTCTTTTTGGTACCAAAAAAAGACAGGGGACTGGAGACCAATTCTGGATCTCAGCAGACTAAACAAGTCTGTTCAAAGAATAAAGTTTCAGATGGTCACGCTACAGTCCGTTCTACCCTTTCTGGATCAGGACAATTGGATGTGCCGTATAGATCTTCAGGATGCATACTACCACATCAAAATGGACAGGCACTCCAGGAGATTCCTTCGCTTCCGGCTGGGAACCAGTCATTACCAGTTCAGAGCTCTGCCCTTTGGTCTCACCACAGCCCCCAGGGTGCTCACCAAATGTATGGCAGTGGTCACGGCTCACCTGAGACGTTGAGGATTCCAGGTGTTTCCATATCTAGACAATTGGCTCCTCACTGCTACTACCAGGCATCAACTTCTACAAGCCAAGGGACTTACACTATCACAATCTGCTCCCAGCTAGGCATTACATTAAACTTCGAAAAATCTGCCTTATTGCCCTGTCACCCTGTCAATCTATCACCTATATAGGAGCAGACTTGACACAAGGAACATGTCCGCAAGGCTACCGCCAGAAAGGGTGTCTACAGTTCGCCAGCAAGTGCAAATTCTATTGCAGAGCAAAAGGATTCAAGTCAGGTTCGTCTTTCAAACTCTGGGTTCCATGGCAGCAGCAGTTCTTCTAATCCCACTGGCCTGCTTTCACATGAGGATCCTTCAGTGGCTTCTGTTCACACAGTGGTCTTTCCAGCAGCTGCCCATGTCTCACATGATCATGATTACAGAAGCATGCAAAAGGCACCTTTCCTGGTGGATGGTCTCCCCACTAGTGACTCAGGGCAGACCCTTCATTCAGCCCCCTCCGATTGCCACAGTGACCACAGACGCCTCCCTGATAGGGGGGGGGCATTATCAGGGCAGGACAGTCCAAGGCACTTGGCAGCCTCACGAGTACCACCTGCATATAAACATCCTAGAAATGAGAGCCGTGCTCCTAGCGTTGCAAGCTCTTCAAGATTCTCTCCCTTCTGGGACCATTGCAATTTAAACGGACAACATGTCAGTGGTCTGGTACATTAACAAGCAGGGCGGAACCAGGTCCTTCCACCTATGTCGAGACTCATTCAGACTCTGGCAGTGGGCGATTTCCTCCCAACGATTTCTGATTGCGACGCACATCCCTGGGAGGTCCAACGTCATAGCGGACAGGCTCAGCAGAGCTATTCTCATGCCTCACGAGTGGTCTCAGAATCAGGTAGTTGTGGATCTGATCTTCCGCAAATGGGGGCAGCCTTGTTGCGATCTTTTTGCCGCCCCCTTCAACAGAAAATTCAGCAACTACTTCTCCCTTCTTCCGCTTCCAGGTCACACACCCAAAGACGCTCTAGTCCGCAATTGGCCTCAGGGGCTTCTTTATGCCTCCCCTCCGTTTCCCCTGATACCGAAACTCATACAGAAAGCAATACCGTTGGGTTGCAAAATGATCCTCATTGCCCCCTACTGGCCTCGACAGATATGGTTTCCATTCCTGCACCATTACCTTCTCGATCAGCCCTGGACTCTGGATCAGATTCCAGACCTACTGATTCATCAATCAGGCGGGCTGCATCAATCCCTCCAAACACTCCAGCTCACAGCTTGGTTGCTCCACTTCCAACCTTAGCCAGGCTTCCCAGCATTTCCCCGGCTGTGCATGAGATTGTCTCCTCTCACAAGTCCACAACTAGAAAGACTTATGCTAGCAAATGGAAACGTTTTTCTTGTTGGGCAGAGGCTAGGAACGTAGATCCTTTTTCAGCCCCAGTCCACGAAATTTTGGAGTTCTTAGCACAACTTTTTCATTCTGGGTCCGCTTCTGCTACAATCGGAGTTCAATTGGCGACCATTTCTAACTTTCATGTTGGGTTGTCTAATTCGAACATTGTCGCATAAGCTCTGTAAAGCCTATTTAAGAGGGACTACTCTCCTTAGACCTCCAGTGAGAGATCCCCCTCCTCCTTGGGTCCTTAATTTGGTACTAACCTCCTTAATTTTGCCCCCCCCCCCCCTTGAACCTGCACCATCCTGCTCCATTAAGTTTCTATCTTGGAAAACACTTTTTCTGGTAGCTATTACTTCAGCCAGATGCGTCTCTGAACTTCAGGCACTATGTGTTCGTCCTCCATACTTGGTTTTTCATAAGGACAGGGTTGCTGTGACGACTAATCCCTCGTTCCTTCCGAAAGTCTGCTCAGAAAACAATTTAAACCAATTTATAGACCTTCCTGTGTTTTTCCCTAACCACACCAACAAGGCAGAATACAAATTACACCAATTGGACGTTCATAGACAATTGCGTTTTTACTTGTATAGGACTAAGGATATAAGGAAGTCGGACCCAACTATTCCTTTCCTACGCCCTAGGCAAACAAGGTCTCCCAGTTTCCAAAATGACCTTATCCAGGTGATTGTCTCACAGTATTACTTTCATTTATCAATTGAGAAACAGAGTTGCTTATCAAACCAAAAGGTCATTCTACTAGGGCTTTGGCCACCTCTGTAGCCTTCCAGTCTAGGTTTCCCATGGATTCTATCTGTGCAGCTGCTACGTGGGCAAATCCTCATACCTTTATTTCTCATTACAAGCTAGAAATGGTCTCCAGGAGCAGAGCTGACTTTGGTTCCACTGTTCTGAAGAGTCTGTTCCAATGAGCCGCCCAGGATTGTAGGTGCTAGGGATGCTGTCCCAACCAGCAAGAACGAAGGTGAGATAGCCAACTTAACATAAAGAAGTTATGTACCTACCCTAACGTTCCATGTTAGTTGTCTTCATCTCGCCTTCTTTCTTGCGTCCCACCCTCCATCCCCCTGTCCTATTGGATTGAGAGGAGTTTTGGTTTCACTGGCTGAGTGTTCTCTGCTTTGTTTCCTCTACTGACTTAGAGAGTATGACAGGTATGCTCAACCTGTTTGGACAGGTTGATTCTCTGGCTATGTCTGGGGTTAGCTATTACAAATGAGATCTGGGTAGCTAGCGCTAGGCATCATGGGATAAGGGGTAGCCTCGAGCCAGTAAACAGCTCTCAAGCTATAGAAGATGGCCGAGTCGGGGCCAAGGATCGGCTCCGATCCCGACCAGCAAGAAAGGAGGAGAGATGAAGACAACTAACATGGAACATTATGGTAGGTACATAACTTCTTTTTCCTATATTCTGTTAGTCCCAAGTCCCCTGGGTTGGAAAGTGGATACCCTGTCTTTTCCTTGCAATAGAATGTTTCTGTATGCATCCTTAACGCATTGGATCTGCATAGACAGCTCAGATATTTAGACAAGTAATTCAGAAATCTGAGCAGCTTTTTGTTTTCACCCAGGACTTTGAGTTTGGCAAGATATCTCCTCCTGGATTTATAAGGCTATTTCCTTTTGTTCTTTTCATGTTATTTGTCATTTGTCTTTCATCATCAGTTAAGGCACATTCTAGTAGGTGGTTGCCTTTTCTGATGCTTTTTTCAAGTGATTGGATACCACCTATATTCTTGAGGCTGCTTCTTGGTCCTCTGTTCATACTGTTACTAAACATTACAAATTGTATGTTATTTCCACGGTCAAGGCAAGTTTTGGCAGGGCTATCCTGCATGTGTTTATAGAGGGCTCATCTGTGCCTTGCTCTTACCAGCCTTCCTTTTAAGCTCTTGTACTCTTCCTTAGGTGAAGAATACTGCAACAGTGATATGGAAGGACACAGTATGGTTGTGTAAAATCTTACCATAACAGTAGATGTCCTGTTCAGTGTGTTGCAGTATTCAGTCCCACCTTCCTTACCCCTTTATCCTGGCTCTTGCCCTGTATTTTTGTTGCCCTCCTGGCTGTGAGGGGTCCTTATTCTTTTCTTTCTGCCATTTTTACTTCTGGATGCACATGTTCTCCTTTGTCCCCGAGAGTATTTTGTTCCTCCTAGGACTTTCCGTTTTGAGTGTTTGCATCATTATTTCACCTTTATGCTCTACGCCTTGTGCGAGGAGCATTTTTTTGACATATGCACCTGTAAAACCTAAAGGTTTTGGTATACTGGCCAGACATTGAGCTATCCTTAGCAGGAGATGCCGTAGTCGAAGAATACTGCAGCAGTGAAGAGGAGAGCACCTGCTGTTATGGTAAAATTTTACACAACTGTACTTTCTTCCTCCTTTTGTAAATAGCCAGGAGTACTTACTACAAGCTTCCTCATAGACAAGATATACTCACACAAGACCAAGGGTGTTTGATACCCCCCAACCCCAGTCAGCTTCAGTTGACTGCTTGGATGATTGGGTCTTAATTTTTTTTAGGCACTTGTTTACTGAGGACATGCTGCAGAAACTAATGAAGACAAAGCCTACTACTAGAAAATCATGTATTAGCAAATGGAAAAGGTTTTCTAGTTAGTGCCAACAACATAACAGCACCCATTCAGATCTAGTTTGCTGACTTTACAATGTTTTACGAGTTACTATCCTGTGATGTTTCTTACTCATCTGTCAATGTTCATTTATTGGCCATTTCAGTATGTTTGCCCATGAATCTTCCTTTTTCAATGCATTCTCATGTAAACGTGGTTTTGAAAGAGATTTTTTTATAAGATGTCTCCTAGAAAACTAGTGGCCCCTCTTCAGATCTTAATTTTGTGGTAGAGCAGCTGATACTTGATCAGTTTGAACCAACTAACATGTCTGACTTGAGGTTCTTAACATGGAAAATAGTTCTACTTGCTTGATCTAAGTTAGCAAGAAGAGTATCTGAGTTGCAGGCTCAGTCAACCCCTATCTCATTTTCCAAAGGCAGAGCTGCTTTGAGAACTAATACTATGTTTATGCCTAAAGTGATATCCATGTTTACTGTAAGCCAAACTATCCATCTCCTAGTTTCCTTTCCTGAGCCTAAAAATGAGGGAGAGAGGATATTGCATACTGGGATGTCTGCAAACTCTTCAAGTACTATCTCAACAGAACTAAATCCTTCTGATCAAGGGACAACCTGTGCCAAATCAAACTTCTTTCCAAATGGTTGCCAAAGGCTATTACCTTTTGTTAGACTCGACACAACAAAGCTATTCCAGGTGGAGTGAAAGGTCCACACTACCAGGGCACTGACTTCATCTATGGCTTTTTTGAAAGGGTTGGATTGTAGAAGTATTCTAGAAACTGCAACTTGGTCCTCTCTACATACTTTACAAAGCAGTATAAGGTTGATTCCTTCTCAAAGTCTAGATCAGTCTTTGCTAGAACAATTTTTCAAGGGATCCTGCACTCTTCTTCTTCTTTCACTTCCTAGAAGTGGTAAGCTAGGGTAATGTTATCCATACAACTAAGGCTACTACAGCAGTGATCAGGAGGATGAACATGGTAGGTTGTTAGTAAGCTTGCCATAATAGTTGATCAAGTAATCGCTGCTGTAGTGGCCACTCCCTAACTCCATTCTTCTTTTTTTGGTGTGCTTTTTATGCCAGTGTGTGAATACTTTATGTATGCGTTTTCTTTTTTGTTTCTGGCATTGCCCTTTCAGGGCTCTGCCTCCTCCTCACTTTTAGCATGAAAGCTTTAAACGGCTTATATCCAAACCTGTCTTTGTAGTCACCTCAGCTTGAGCTGGCTGGCTGGTTGTACGTAAGGTGCCTTGAAGCTTTGGAAGCTGTGTGACTGGTTTATTTTGTGAAGTATGTAACCCATATAGCTATGGCTACTGCAGCAGTGATCATTCAAACATCTGCTGCTTATGGTGGGTTTACTTACACAACTGTGCAATCTATTTCTTTTTGTTATTACTACCATGGCAAGTCTCTTCCTTCCCCAGTTCAAGCACACACTACCAGAACAAATCTCCTCCGCTGCTTTATTCAAGGGCATTGATTTCAGAGCCATTCTGGAAGCAGCAGCTTGGTCCTTTGTACACAACCTCACTAAACATTACAGGTTGGATTCTTTTACTAGATCCAAGGACGACTTTTGCCAGAGCTGTTTTAAGCTTTGGGAATCACCCAGTAGTGTTATACTGCAGCAGTGATCTAAGAAAGGGCGTAGTACAGTTGTGTAAGAGCTTATCAATAAAGTAGATGTCCTACTTATTACTGTTGCAGTATTGCATGCCTTCCTTATTTTTCCTGCACTATGTGGACCGAGGAAAGAGCAGTCCCTTCTCCTCTCATCTTGGCTGACCTTATTTTTTCTTAGATCTGTTACTCACTTTTCTAGGGTCTCCTGGCTTTAGATTGTTATAATTCATACATCAGCAGATATGTAAGTGTAGGGAAGGGTATTTGTGTTTAGTATGCCAGCCGGACATCTAGTTACTTTGAGATAACTTGTATTGGAATACTGCAACAGTGACCAGTAGTACATCTACTGTTACAGTAAGTTCTTACACAGCTGTACTTCCTCTCCGATGTTCTTCATGTTTCACTGTTGCAGTCATCACATTTGGGTTATCCTGCCAGGGGTAGCTTTCAGTCGGCCTGAATACCAGAGGCTTAATATTTCTGCGTTGGTTGCTGTTGCTTCAGGACTGACATCAGGTCGAGAGTGGTATAAAATCAGGCAGCTGACGCCATTACATCAGTCTTTCTTGCTGAGGAGCCCGAAGCAGTAGCAGTTCGCACGAGTGCCGGTCGGCCGCTACCTAAGTTTTTGTTTCAGAGTTGAAGTTGAAGTCTTCTAAAGCTAAGTACCCCATTGGGGATCCTTTTTTCTTGCTCTAACCGATGTCAGAAAAAGTTAACAATTGTCTCGCCTGTGGAAAGCAAATACCACACCGAGACTTCCATTCTTACTGCATCAACTGTTTAGGCCCAGACTGCGACGCCCTCACTATCGCTTTTGTGCTTTGTTCATCGCCAGAATTATAAGTTGTTAGGCCCTTATTGTAGCTAGATATTTTCACTCTCAGTCCTCGAATTCCGATATGGCTTCAGTAAACCATCCGACTACCGATCTTCCGAAAAAACGTAAGGATAAAGACAGAGACAAGACCGCACAGGTCCAAAACTGCCGACAATGTTTCGGCTAAGCTAGTCATCAGCTCTCCGGTCCTCAGTGAGGTGCTTTTGCAGCCCCTGATGCCTGCTTCTGTGGATTCGCAGGCCACTACAGAGACCCTTTCCGAGTCCGGTATGCCGCGAGACTCTTTTTATAAGGATCCTGCGGATGTCTCTACCTTGATAGGTCTGGAGCTGCTGAGCAGGCACAGGCTTCCGAGGAAGTACTTCCCACTACTGATACTCTACACAGACCGACCTCTTTCGCGTCTTCAGTTCTTTATAAAACTACTGAGTTTCTAAGGCCCAGGGTACGAACTATGCCCAAAAAACCAACCCAAGCTCAGGCACCTGCTTCCTTGCCTCAATCTCAAATGCTTAAAATGGCAGAAGACCTTATTAGGGGAAGCCAGACTTACCCCTTCCAAAAGAAAGCGAGACTTGTCCCCAGTAGTTTTATCTGAACAGGAATCCGATGACTCTGATGCTTCTGAATATGAAGACCTGCAAATCCCTTTCTGCTTATGAGGTTTCTGATGCAGAGGAATCCATTCCTTCTGCCTCTCCACTCAAGGATTTTTCATTTGGGGAAACCCTTCATACTTTAAGGGAGCATTTCCAATGGAAATGTCAAGACTATCCTCAGTCAGAAAAGACACTTGGGGAATTCTTAGATTTACCACAGCACAGACCTTTGGCCATTCCTCCTGTCCTGGATGTTGTGGATGATGTTTTTATGGAATCTAGTTTGACTCCTGACACCCTTCCTCCTGCTCCCAGGAAACCTGACAGGTACTGCAGAGTCCCTGACACTCACAAATTCCTTAAAAATCATACTGCTGACCTGAGGTTATTTCTCAAGGACCTAAAGGAATTAAAGCAACCTCAGCCAAGAATCCCACCCCCTCAGACTGGGATTCCCGAGCTTTAGACAGGTGGGTTAAAAATATATACACCTCTGCTACTCTTGCTATTAGAGCATTAAATTGTCCATTACACGTGCTGAAATAGCAGCATACCATGACACTCCTCAAACAAAAAATATCTTCCTTTCTTGCTTGTGCAGAAAATAAAAAATTACAAGAGCTTATGCATTCTGCAAGTCAAGTTACTAAGCATACCTTGGAATTTGGCTTTGATGCCTTAGAAGCATCTTGCAGGGCAGCAGTCACTGGTTTTGTCCTTAGAAGGCATGTTTGGCTTAAGGAACAGACCTTTCCCCAGACCATGTCAAATCCAAGTTATTGGATGCATCATTTGACAAAGACAGTTTACTTGGCACCAAGGCAGAAGAGGTCTTAAAAAGATGGAAGAAAAAGCTATGTCTATGCAGCCAGTTAGACTTCTTTACAGGTTCAGCCTTCGAGGTTCAGTAGGCATTGCCCTCAAAGCACTGCTCCTTTCCTGCCTCCTCCAGGCCAGCTCAGCCCAGACCCAGGGGAAGCAGACCCCCCCCCCCAGACAGCAGCCCCAGGGAATGCAGAGATCTAAGCAATTGAGTTCCTCCTCTACCAAAAACAGGGAGTGCAAAGCCATCCCCTCATGGAAAGAACTCACAATGACTTTCCACTTCCACCCCTTACCTCTGCCTACCTGCTTGTGCCCCTAGGAGGAAAACTCTCCTTACATGCAAACAACTGGACCTCTATTACCAACGACCAATGGGTCCTCTGCATAGTGTCCCAGGGATACAAATTTTATTTACACACACTGCCAAACCCCAAAAGGGTTCCCAGATCTTCCTCCAAACCAGTGGGCAGAGGCAAAAAAGCAAGTACTTTCCCTGCTCTACATGAGGGCAGTACAGCATGTCCCTGCAGAACAGATAGGCCAAGGTTTCTATTCCAGACTCTTCCTGGTACCCAGAAAAGAGGGCACCTGGTGCCCAGTCTTATATCTATCTATCCTAAACACCTTTCTGGTGATATCAAAATTCAAAATACTTGCCCTCCAACAGCTTCTTCCCATGCTTTCCAAAGATGCTTGGTTAGCCACCCTAGACCTAAAAGAGGCCTACCTATACATCCCAATCGGCGAATCTTGCAGTAAATATCTACATTTCAGGGCAGAATCTATGCACTTTCAGTTCTCTGCGCTTCCCTTTGGCTTATCCACTGCTCCCTGAGTTTTCACAAAATGACCGGCTTCAGCAATTGCTTTTTGCAGACAAAGAAATATTCAAATTTACCCCTACTTAGACGATTGCCTGATTCAATCAGACAGTCAGGAAAAGCTGTTACAGAACCTGACCTTTGTAAAGGACCTACTGACCTCCCTGAGGTATACTATCAACGAAAAGAGAAAGACTAGTCTCCCCACACAAAATTGTATTCCTGGGAGCAAGCCTGGACACAGCATCCCAGATGGCATTCCTTACTCCAGAAAAACAAGCCTACCTGACAGGCTACTTCTCTCAACTAGCCAACAGAATCCAGTTATCCACAAGGTAGAGTTCATGGCCTCCTGCATTCTACTCATTCCATATGCCAGACTGCATATGAGGAAACTACAATGGTGCCTAAAAAGCCTTTGGTGTCAACACTCTCAAGACCTGGAAACAGTGATACCTTGTCTAAGGAAAGATTTTCTTTGGTGGGCAGCAGCATGCAACCACAACAAGGGACTTCCCTTCTCACAACCCCACGCCGCCGAGGCCCTCACCACAGACGCATCAGACTCTGCCTGGAATGCACACTTGTACGGCAGGTGCATTCAGGGCCATTGGAGCCCAAATCAACTACATCTGCACATCAACCAAAAAGAGGTGCTAGCTGTTCAGCATGCCCTGACAACTTTCAGACCCCTACTCTCCCTGGGGCCTCTGCTGATCAAAACAGACAACACACCACAGTGATGTGGTATATCAGCAATCTGGGAGACTCTGCAGTCTCATCATGACCCTTTGGCACACAGCATCAACCATGCAAGTACACGTGCTAGCACAATACCTGCCAGGCTCCCTAAACTCTCTGGCAGACAACTTAATCAGAAACCTACTAGACCCACATGAGTGGCAGCTAGACCACAGAACCTTCATCCTTGTAACCCAGAAATGGGGCACCCCAAAGGTGGACCTCTTTGCCTCCCACTCCAATCAGCTCAGCAAATTCTGCACCAGGGAACCTCACAGCAAGGCCTGGAAAATGGATGTTCTATCCTTCCAGTGGGTAAACCTCTCGGTCTGTGCATTTCCTCCTCTACCACTCATCTCAAGTGTACTGCTCACAATAAGGGAGGGAGGAAAAACCGAGGACAATCCTGATTGCCCCAGACTGGCCACGCCAGCACTGGTGCCCATTGTTGTGCAGCCTGTCACCCGTGCCACCATGGCACCTACCTCAGATCCTAACACTCCTGACCCAGAGGACTGGAGAATTCATACATCCCCAATTGCAGACCCACAACCTGGCAGCCTGGCTTATTTCCTGACCTGTCTTCAGGCTGCCAGCCTAAGCAAACAAGTGCTAGATATTATACATGAGGCCAGATGCCCCAGCACTAAAAAAATCCTATGCTGACAAGTGGAAAAGGTTTTGCACCTGGATCCAGGCTCAGGGAGCCATAACGGCACAGCCCTCCCTACCATCCTGGATTAGACCCTACTACACAGGGTCTATCCTTCTCTTCTATTAAAATTCATGCCTCTGCCATCTCTGCTCACTACAGCACAGAGCCACCTGTCTTCTCACACCCTCTCATCAAGTAGTTCCTAAGAGGGGCTAACAACTTAAGGTCACCCAGAAGAGCTCCTACCCCAGCTTGGGACCTTAACTTTGTGTTGGAAAAGCTCACCCTATCCCCCTTTGAACCTACAGCTTCAGTAGAGTTAAAATTCCTATCTTGGAAGCCAGCCTTGCTTCTGGTATCACTTCAGCTAGAAGAGTTTCAGAGCTGCAAGCACTCATAGCTGTAGAGCTCTTCATCATTTTTCATGCTGACAGGATCTCCCTCAGGATTAACTCATCCTTCATGCCTAAAGTGGTGTCCAGTGTGGCTCTCAACCAATCCATTAATTTGCCCAACTTTTCCCCTAACCCACAGAATAAGGGGGGAGGATTCTGCACTCTCTAGATGTGCACAGAGCCACAGACTGCTCAGATTCTACCTGGACAGGACTAATTCTTTTAGAAAACTGATCAATTGCTAGTCAGCTTCGCTGCAGGAGCAAATGGATAGCACACTGCATCCAGTTCTGCTACAGACAGTATGAGAAACCACAATAAACCACCTCTAAAGCGTTTCAGGACACATTCCACCAGAGCAACCTCCACCTCTGCAGCTTTTCTCAGAGGGGTCCCCACCAAGGGACATCCTGGAGGCTGCAACCTGGACATGTGTTTATACCTTCACCAAACATTACCACCTGCCTATCTTCTCCAAATCCAGGGCAGGCTTTGCCGCCACAGTCTCGCAGGGCATCCTAGCCAGCCCCCAGTCTTCTTGACTGCCTCCACCTTTTTTTCAGTTTTGGGAATCAACCCAAATGTGATGACTGCAACAATGAAACACGAAGAACATAGTACAGTTGTGTACACTTACCAGAAATGTAGATGTTCGAGTGTATTCACTGTTGCAGTCCTGGTTTCCCTCCCTCTGTCCCCCTTGTCTGTCTGTCTCTGTCTCTCTTTACAAGGAATTTTTGTATTTACTTTCTACTGGTGGTGTTCTTCCACCATAACCTAGCTCACTATTGAGGGCTCCTGACAGGGCAAGAAAAACTGATGTTATGGCGTCGGCTGCCTGATTTTTATACCACTGATGTCCTGATGTCAGTCCTGGAACGACTGCAACCGACGCAGAATGATTAAGCCTCTGGTGTTCCGGCCAACTGAGGGCTACCCCTGGCAGGATAACCCAAATGTGATGACTGCAACAGTGCATACACTCGAACATCTAAATTTATGGTAAGTGTACATAACTGTACTTGATTGTGTGGGCTTTCTTTTCTCCTGTAGTAATCTCTTTCAAGGGGTCTGAATTTCCCTTTACTGGTGTGTTTTGCAGCTCACCTTGACTCCTCCATAGTGAAGAGAAAGTGGATCCTTTGGAAAAGTAATCATTTTAGCAGCCAACTGAAGTTACAGGCAGTATTGTTCACTCTGGAAGCCCCAGAGACCAAAATGCTTCCTTCTTGACCCAGAAAACAGGTTAATGGTCCAGTATATAATCAAAGTGGTTGGTATATGCTCATATGCCCTAGTGCAGAGAGGCATTGTTGGCCTTTCATTGAGTTTTAACCCAGGGCATCTGTTCGGCAGCAGTTAACTTCATAGCCATTCTTTTGTTATGCTGAGTTCAACAAGGCAAAAAGAATTTGATTGTAAAGGTATTCTTCCCATGACAGGAAAGATTCCCTTGGTTTTTTTTTTCCCTTTCTATCAGATTCCTCACAGTACTGGAGAATTCAGAGAAGGACCAAAATTCTTCATGGTTTCTTGTACTATGGCCGTGAGGGCAATCATTTTCTTTTTCACAGGTCTTTGGCAGTGCTGGGAATTTTCCTGTTTATCAAAGAAACTTCCTTTTAAGGAGTGACAGTCTGCCTCCACCTCATGCTCTTGTTCATGATTGTTTACTCCCACTGGAAAGGTGTTTAAAATTCTGGAATGTTTTGAAGCAGTCACAAAGCTTTTTACTCTGTTTATGCTGCTAAATTGAATGTCAGACCATAGCAATATCTTTTCTCTCATTCAACTAGCTTGCAGCTTGTCTTGACCTTTATCAGGCATAAACATCCATTCGAGTCTCCCTTATTCCACAGCAAGGGTGCATCTCTGGCATTTGCCGATCACTGTTGAGAAGGTCACCAAAGTGACTAACAGTGTGTGTTTAAACAGCATCTGAAAAGGTTTGGCATTTTCATCTTCCTTTGGAGAAGCAATCTCTATCTTGAACATCATGACTGACTAGTTTGCTTATGTACAGCTGGTTCAGCAGCTTCAAAATGCATCTGTTTTAAGACATTTTTCCTGATGGCCATCCTGTCTGTTTGAAGGCTCTATGTGCTGTATCCTACTTTAGGAATCTGGTTTGCCTTTTCATAAGGGTTTGTCATCTGTTAGTACTAAACCTGTTTTCTTCAAAAAGAATTTTAGAATAATTCTGAAGTTATTCCATTTGTTTCTCTGTTTTCCTATAAGAAATGGAATCTAGTGTAGTAGTGGGAGCTCTGATACACTCTGTTACTTACCCACCTCATTGTCTCCATGAAGATGGTACTTATGTTCAAGAAGACTGAGGTGTGTTTTCCCTTGTTTACTTCTGAGAGGCATGGGGCTTTAATTGGCTAGCAGACCTTTGCTGTGTGTATATTGTGTTTTGCCATCACACAGTGCTGTGTTTGTGTATTGCTGTTGAAAGCAAGTCTACCAGGGCACGACTACTTCCACTACATGCTACAAAATCTGTCTTTGTTGAATCATTTCGTACATCATTCATTTGTTAGTTTACACTTTCACCAAATATTATTGGTTGGACTGTGGTTCCTCGAGTATGGCATCTTTTGACTTACTTATTCTTTAGTTCTTTGCTCTTTAAGCCCTTTTTCTTTGACCTTACTTTATATCTCATCCTACTGTTTCAGTATTTATAGTTTAGAATTGTTACCAGTATTTGCCTACTGTGAAGGCTTTGAGTCGGATGTAATACAGAATGCTGTCAGCTTAGTCATGAGGGGGGGTTTCTGATGGTGGGTAGTATTACTTTCTTGTTTTTCCCTGTATTTAGGCATCCTTTCTACTTTGCTGTTCTTGGTTTTCTCTGTCAGCTGGGCACTTATGTCATTAAATATTTATTTTATTTTTTGTTATTTTTTTCCCTATTCTATGGGTTGTGCTTGCCTAGTGAATGGGATCAGACTGAGAGATGCAGGGGTTTAGTACACCTTCTAACCTGACACTTGACCACACTGTGCATAAGTAGATCCACTTGTGCCCCTCAATGTGACATTTGAAAGGGGGGGGGGTAGAAGTATTCCAAGCTGGGAATATCAGAATAGGAGTTTATAGGAGTACCCACTGGAACACAATGTCCAATTAGCTAATTTGGGGGAGTTCTTTGTTGCATAACCTTTTAGTTTGAATATTTTTTACAGGCCAGTTTGTTGTCTCTTGTGTAGGTGCTTTTATTCTTACTCATTTTGTTAGTGATTGGAGACGTCTATTTTATTCATTCATTCATTTATTTATTTTATTTTATTTCATTTCATTTCGATAAAGGATGAAGTGAAAAGATCTGGTGATACTGGTGTGGAAGAGACTATCCTGGAGGGGCATCTTGGTGTAACAAAAGAATTGCTGGCATTCCAAACCTCAGAAAAGAAGTACTACATTGGCTGTGAAAAAGGAGGAGCTAACCTTATCAAGGTGGGTGTACTTTTCATTTGTTCATTCATCATGGTTATTGCTTCCCTGCTGACTCTTTAGAAGAGTGCACTTGTTTTCTACTAAATCTTTTAGAAACTGGCAGTCTTTTCCTGGAACTTTTTAGCTTATTCTTTTACACTGAGCTGTTGTATGTTGCTGTCAGTTTTATTATTTTTCATGTTAAAAAGTGTATTTTTTGACGAAGTGACAAAGATGCAGGTATGAAGGGTGGAATTAACCATTTGTCTTGAAAGCTTAGTTGCCTCAAAGCAAGGTCCCATCAGTGAAATCTACTTTTGATCCATCATTGAAAGACTTTCTTTAGTTAAGTTTCTTTCCTGCAGTGTGTCATCCCATTTGAAGATTGACCTGAAAATTTCAGATCCACAATTGTGGGGAATACAAAACTATTCTGAGTGATCACATTCCATCTTGTCAACTTACCCCACCCCTCTATCCCCAGCTTCTGGGGGGAAGTGGTTTAGGGATGTTTAAAAGGGTGTTTGGTCTTTGTTTTGTGAATGGTATTGTTTTATTTATGCCCCCCCCCCCCCATTTTTCACTAGTGCCCTGGAGATCTGGAAAGGATGTGTGTGAACATAGCATTATGAGGAAGAGGAGTTAGACTTTTAAAGTTAAAAATACTGAGCTGCCCAGGTCCTGCTGACATTATACCAGTTCAAAACAATAGACTGTGCTCTTTGTCATTGCCATAAGCTCAAAGCATTGTTTAATTTCACCTGCTTTTTTGGTGGGCCTTTAGTAGGCAAGCTTGACTTGTCCAGTTCAGTGTCCCAGAGTTAATTTGGGGACTTGTAATGGCTTCTTTGTGGTACTTCAGCAAACAAAGGAAAATACATTTTAATAGCTGTGGAGACTAGCTATGATCTGAAGTCTGGCAAGCAAACGGAAAACTACACCTTTTATATCTCCTCAACCCAGAGTGCTCTGATAGAGCAGCTACACAGATCTTCCAAGCAGCACAAATGGAAGTTGGACCTAACTGGTGTTTCACTGCATAATTTTGCTCCAGAGGACTTGAAATAGACCTGTTGGCGTCAGTCCTGAATGATTAGCCCAGGAAGACTTGCAAGTGAATAACGGGTACCTTGCTAAGAAATGTTGTTATTGAATACTTTTTTTTGCACTGGAAAAGGAGACTTAAATGTGATATTTCCCATGCTTCTCTTGGTCATTCTGAAGGCAAGAGTAGACAAAAGAGGTCTCATGCTAAAAACTCCCTTTTTTTTGGCCAAGCCACCCTGGTTTTCTCCATTAGTCTATCAAGGCAGGAAAGAACTATAAGCCCTTCTGGTAACTTTTAGCAGATCGTTGACCCAGCAGAAAAGGGACCCTTTTGTATCCATGTCCCAATTGTCTAAGATTGTCAGACTTGGTGCTAAGACATTGATCTCATACTGGATTTCTTTCAAACCTAAGGGTAATGAGTATATTATAGGGGCCAGGAAACCAGATGCAAGGAAATTCTACTTGGCTAAAATTATTATTTTTTTCATGATTTTTCCAGAGTCCTTACCTGAAGTCTTCATGGTATTCCACCTGAGTTAGCCTAAGTACAGTATGTTTGGAGTTGATTGACAGCTTTGTTCAAAAAGTGCATGGTACATGTACCAGATTTTGTCTCATCGCGCCCATCTGGTTGACTTATGGGAGGTCACTCGCAAGTGAATCTGATCTGACACTTTTATCACTTCAAGTGCTTGATCTCAGACTCTTTGCCTATTTCTGTAATGCTTCTGTTCCCCGCTCAGCCTCAGATCTCATTTGCTCCTCAAGCAGTATGGATTGTGAAGCCAGTGCACAGGATAATTGGGCATTTCTTTTAGATTTTATTAAGGTTTTTGCTGATCTCATTCGTCTTTTTCGTCTGTACTCTAAATGCGATGATTGCGGATGCCTCTTTTTTATTAACTTTCCATTTCTTCTTCAAGCAGTGGTTCTTGCACTTAACTAGCCATTTTCTGTGGAAGTAATTGTTACTATTTTTGTAGCAGTAGACCTTTGTGCTAAAGTTCTTGTGTGTGCCAAGTTTCTTAGGAATTTCTTGTCTGTCTAGTTTTATTACATTTGCTTTGTGAAAAGCAGTGTCTTCAAGAAATGTAGCTGGTGTGGCTACAAAATTCCACCACAGGATACCCACACCTGTGGCTGGAGTATTTGCAGGTGGTCTGTGAGATATGCAAGGGCTTTGGTCCATACTCTCTTCAGGAACACACAAGAAAGTTTATTTTACAAGGATTACTTTCTTTTTCTTAAAAGTTGATCGGTTCCCAGTAAACTTATGATCTGAACAGATGATCAGGAAACTGTCACATCACCCAGTAGTGATGGGAGACTAACAGTACGCCTTTAAGAAGACTTACTCCCCATATCCTTAGAAAAATTTAGTCGCCTAATCCAGTCATCCAGATTGGTTTTTAAGGATGCTAGGGGGAAGTACTTTGCTTGATAGTTAAGGGCAGTCTGTTCCAGAAACTGGAGATACTTGGGTTAGTTATCTGTTGCACCATCTGGTCTTATTGATGTGGTAGTATAGATTTTGATCTCTGGAATGGATGTTTACTTTACCACTTGTTCTGTTTGGGTGAAGAAGTTCAAAGAATGCTGGGTCATTCATTGTATGGAGTGCTAGCAGAAGTTACCCCTTAGGAGTCTGTGTGGCATTGAGGAGAATAACAGAGCTTCTAGTATAGTAGAGTAACTAAAGTTATTGAGACCAGAGAATTTTGGTGAGGGAATGTTGATGTATTGCAAGCTGGATTAGATGCTTAGTGAGGAACATGCAGAAGGATGCATTATGTTCTTTGGGTCTAATAAAGAATGAGTAAAGTGGGACTATAACTTCTTTGGACCTTGAGGAAATGCCACAATGGATAAACTGCGCAAGGTTGAAGGGCTTTCTAACCACCATAGAGACATTGTGGTCAAAGAAGTGTGGTGTTCAATGTACGTGCCAAAGTCCTTGATGACTGCGTCAGATTTAAATACATTATAAAAAGGAACAAAGGTGGATTGAAGAACAAAACGTAGAAAAACAAAATAATCCAAACGCCACCAAAATGGGCTACCATAAACATTAATACTTTCTCCACACAAAAACATTAATATAAGGCACAGTTTTATTAGTAAGTTAAGTTGTTGAAATAAGCTTTTTGTCCTTTTCCAAAATGTCAGGACATCATCAGAATATAAGCATGAGTGAAACTCAATTCTTTTAATAGGGCTGTGCAGCCTACTTACCAGAAACTAATAATTAAAAATAATTAAACCATTCCACAGTTAAAACATTTCAAGGTACATGCACTTTTTAAAAATCATCTTAAAATAATTCTTAAAAACATAGCAGTCATTCATTTTCTAGTAAAATCCATCAGTTAAGTAAAATGTGAAGTAAATCTTACAACGTTGTGATTTCTGCTTTAAAGCAGGAATTAAAAAAATGAAATCATTTAATTGCCACACCAAGTTTTGTAGCCCAGCTTTCTGTTTCCAGCCTACACCTCTGGGATTAATTGAAATTCTTTCTAAAATAATGTTTTGAAGTCATACTGATGAAAAAACCACCCTTGCAGGTCCAGCACCTTTAGACTCCTGGATTCAGATGGATGTATGCAAAGATTCTTTGGAATCCACAGATTATGTTGTGAAACAAGAACGCCCATAAACGAAAACTGAATTAAAATTTTATTAAGCTTAAAAACAAGCTTTTCGTCGGCACTCTGCACCAACTTCCTCAGAAAACAAACTGCACCACACATTTGTCTCACTATATATACATTACTACTCCACTCAGATGCGCCCCCCTAGCTGCTCCCCTTTAAAAAAACACATAATTACACTTTGAAATTTTTAACTAAAAAGCGGCCAAAATATTCAACAATTTGGTATCTGCTACTCATACCTGCCGTCAATCCAGGTAAACCTATAATGCTCCAAATATTAAATTTTAAAGCCACCATAGTTACATATAAGTACAAATGATCAAAAGTAGCAATAACCATAAAAAAATAATATATATATAAATAAGTATAAAAGTGGGAAGAAAATTCCCACAAGTGTTAATATAAACATTGGTATAAACAGTGAGTGGTAAACACAAAAATGAAACAATGATAAAACGCAAACATGTTTGTATTCCCGGGTGGCATTTAGCCACTCCAGGGGGCTTCACCTCACTAGGCTTCTCAATTTGAGGAAGCAACTGATGGAAAACATACTGTTAAGTCCAGGTAATTGGTAAGCTTCCAACTTAAGTTGCCACATCAACTCCTTGCACTCTAGTCTTAAAGAATCAGGTCCCCCCCATATGCTCTTGGTGTAGCTGGTCGATCACTGAAAACAAGAATTCGTGCCCTGGATTATCTAATATGTGTTTGGCCAAAGCGTTGTCGACCTTCCCCTTCCTGATGGCATATAAGTGCTCGTATACCCGTTCCTGTAGTTTCCTATCAGTCTTGCCAATATAGAAGCCTGGGCAAACTGAACACTGAGCTAAATATACCACCTGATTACTGGCACAATTGAATCTTCCTTGTATGAGATAGTTCTTGTCCCTTATGGAAAAAGCTGAACTTGCTTTAATATATCTGCAGTACCTGCAAATGTTACATTTAAACATCCCAGATCAGGGGGAGGCACCAGCAACTTTGGACTCCAGGATGTTTTTGATGTTAAGGCCCCTCCTAAAAGTGACCTTAGGGGGGGATAATAGTCCAAATGTTCCTGTTAACTCTGTGGTTAATAAGCTCCAATTTTCTTTATAATGGACACAATGTCCATTGCATCCAAGTTGAATGAAATTACAAAAGTACAATTGAAAGTATCAGACTCATTGGCAAGGCGAGGTAAACCTGGAGGCCCATCCTCCATGTTCCCCAAAATGGGGCGGAAGTGGCCATTGGCCCTCTTCCCCTGCACTTCCACGCTCAATTCTGCAACAAGATCAGTGGGGTACCCTCTGCTGACGAACATGCCAAAGATGAACTTACACGCCTCGTGAAATTTCTTATCTTCTGTTGTCATGCGGGCTGCTTGAACAAATTGGCCTTTCACGATAGCCCTCTTTTGGTGTAATGGATGTTCACTGTCAAAGTGTAGATAAGAATTCGAGAAGGTCGGCTTCCGATGTATGCTGGCCATGAAGTGATTTAAGCTCCTATCTTTCTCTAGTTACACGTCCAAATAGGTAATCTTGTCAGTGGCAAACTCGGATGTGAATTTCAAAAATTCTGTAGAGCCGTTAAAAAACGATACCAAGTTGTTGACATCATCTAGAGTACCATTAAGGATGACAAAAATGTCATCCAAGAACCTAGTATATAACACTACTTTCTCTTGGACCAAAGGGTTAGATAAAACAAACACCCTGTCCCAGTGGGCCATAACTAAATTGGCCACACTGGCTCCACAGGGCGATCCCATAGGGACCCCAATCAATTGGTGAAACCACCGGTTATTAAATGTAAAAAAGTTGCTGGTAAGAATAACCTCCAATAGCTCGCTGACCATAACGTCTTCTGCAGGAGCATGATGAAAAAACATTTCCAATTGGATCCACTCAACCGTCTCCAAATGGGGAATAGATGAATACAGGTCAACAACGTCAATGGTCAAAAGAATACAATCAGCATTAAATGGAACAGAACCCACTTTTTCCAAGAATCTCTCAAGATATATTGAACTCTGTCCACATACTTCTTGAGAATCTCATCAACCACCTTGGATGCTGCATATGTAATGCTTCCTCTGGCACTAACCAGTTGCCACATAGGTGGGTCATGGATGTTCTTGTGTATCTTGGGATTCCCAAACAAAACTGGAATTTTAGGTGATGCCGCAGAAACGAAATTGTATACATCCACATCTATAATGCCATTAATAAACATCTCCTCAAAAAATGACCGGTTGCGGCACAAGCTGAGATTCAGTTCATTCTTAGCAACCTCCTGGTAAGTATCAGAAGATAAAACAGCCAACATCCTGTCGTCATAGTCGTTCATGTCCATAGCCACCAATCCCCCTCCCTTATCAGGTTGCATAAGTCTAACTGATGCAAACCTAAGTCCCTCTAACAAGGCTCTCTCCTCCTTAGTGGTATTAAAATGAGCTTGGTACCTTGAATTGAGGAGGTGGCGGATGTCGAGATCACACAATTGTTCAAAAATTCCGACAGCTGGGAGTAATGGCGGATTAAAAGTACCTGGTATGTGGTAAGAGTTCTTGCGTTTTTGGGAATCACCCAACAATAGTGACAGGTTCAACTTTCTCACAAAAAGTTTCAGGTCCAATATAGTCCTCCCAACACCAGCTCTACAGGGGGGTACAAAAGTTAGACCTTTAGCCAAAACATCCACCAAAGGTTGGGAAAAGGCAAACTGTGAAAAATTATAAATCGTGAAGTCTTTACCCATGTTGTAAAGAATTTCCAAAGGTTGCGTTGGGGGTGCTGAAGGAATAGCTAAACCATGATCTCTCAGTTCTTCCTGGTTTTGTATTTGTTCCTCGTCATCCGACCCGACTGTGGCTGGGGGGAGGAGGCTTGGACTTGAAAATTTTCGTCATAGTTGTCAAGAGTCTGCTCTTCCTGGCTCGCACCCGGCCCAATACTCATAACACCTTCCGTTGAAATTCTCTGGTTTGTTCGCCTAAATAGGGATCCATTCTCTGGTTCACTGGGGTGCATGGATTGACCATTAGTCACTGGGCCGGGTAGCGACCCCATGGTGGTTCTGCTATTCCCTAGAAAATTCCCTTGAGATTTAGTGGGTTTGGGGTAAGCTACCCCCTCTTTGTAGGCTTGTATGTCCCTCTGGAGTTTCTTTACTTTAGTTATAGTGGTCTTGGCAATGTGTTGGTCGATACTGGTAAAAACTCTTTCATATTCATAACGGTATCTAGAAAAATGGGTGTCTGATTTGATTTCCTCATCTAGGTTAGAAAGTTCCGTGGTTAATTGGTTAATAGCTTCCTGATAGTGGGCGCAAGTTAAGTTAATCAATTCATTCCCATGTCTATCAAAAAGTGCCAAGAGGTCAAGATGGAATTTCGACCCATTCTCCAAACCTGTGGGGTATTGCCACGAGCGAAGCCCCTTCAGAACAATCTTCGCACGTCTGCATTCCCCAAAGTAGGATACCTCAAGTTGTAACTTCCTTAGCCTCAATAATTTTTGGTCGAAATTGTTGAGCTTAGTAGATAAATCGGACAATCCTTCAGTTTGAATATCAATATTACTGATGTCTTCCCCATTGTGAAAACTGAAGGGGCGATTCAACCAATTGTTCAAGTCTAATTCAACATAGCCCCTCCTCGGTGCCTCCGTTTCACCGAAAATAGCTGGAGAGGCTCCAATTTTCTCACCTGAACTAGAATGACCTCCCGAAATGCCTTTAGGCTTACCGCTGCTATCGGTATTATGTAAATTCTTGTTACCGATGGTGACAACTCTCAAGTCAGCTCCGGTTCCACTAGCCAATAACAAAGCTGGAGATTCCGTCGGTAATCCACTGGAAGGGCGCACCGTTGGACTCAAAGAACCACTTTGTGAAAGCCCATTGATTCGCTGTGAAAAATGATCAACTTTCTCAGTTAGGAGGTTAATAAGTATAGTTAAGTCGCCTGGGTCTTGGGTACCACTGGCTTCCTGCATGGTGGAAGACATAAACCTTCTAAAAATTCAAAAAACAAAAAATAAACTGATGAAAAAAACGCCCTTGGAGGTCCAGCACCTTTAGACTTCTGGATTCAGATGGATGTATGCAAAGATTCTTTGTAATCCACAGATTATGTTGTGAAACAAGAACGCCCATAAATGAAAACCGAATTAAAATTTTATTAAGCTTAAAAACAAGCTTTTCGTTGGTGCACTGCACCAACTTCCTCAGAAAACAAACTGCACCACACATTTGTCTCACTATATATACATCACTACTCCACTCAGATGCACCCCCTAGCGGCTCCCCTTTAAAAAACACATAATTACACTTTGAAATTTTTAACTAAAAAGCGGCCAAAATATTCAACAATTTGGTATCTGCTACTCATACCTGCCATCAATCCTGGTAAACCTATAATGCTCCAAATATTAAATTTTAAAGCCACCATAGTTACATATAAGTACAAATGATCAAAATTATCAATAACCACAAGAAAATATAATATATATATATAAATAAGTATAAAAGTGGGAAGAAAATTCCCACAAGTGTTAATATAAACATTGGTATAAACAGTGAGTGGTAAACAAAAATGAAAAAGTGATAAAACGCAAACATGTATGTATTCCCGGGTGGCATTTAGCCACTCCAGGGGGCTTCACCTCACTAGGCTTCTCAATTTAAGGAAACTGATGGAAAGCATACTGTTAAGTCCAGGTAAATGGTAAGCTTCCAACTTAAGTTGCCACATCAACTCCCTTGCAATCTAGTCTTAAAGAATCGGGTCCCCCATATGCTCTTGGTGTAGCTGGTCCATCACTGAAAACGAGAATTCGTGCCCTGGATTATCTAATGTGTTTGGCCAAAGCGTTGTCGACCTTCCCCTTCCTGATGGCATATAAGTGCTCATATACCTATTCCTGTAGTTTCTTATCAGTCTTGCCGATGTAGAAGCCTGAGCAAACTGAACACTGAGCTAAATATACCACCCGTTTACTGGCACAATTGAATCTTCCTTGTATGAGATACTTCTTGTCCCTTATGGAAAAAGCTGAACTTGCTTTAATATATCTGCAGTACCTGCACATGTGACATTTAAACATCCCAGATCTGGGGGAGGCACCAGCAACTTTGGACTCCAGAATGTTTTTGATGTTAAGGGCCCCTCCTAAAAGTGACCTTAGGGGGTGTTAATAGTCCAAATGTTCCTGTTAACTCTGTGGTTAATAAGCGCTAATTTTTCTTTATAATGGACACAATGTCCATTGCATCCAAGTTGAATGAAATTACAGAAGTACAATTGAAAGTATCAGACTCACTGACAAGGCGAAATCATGACATCTGGTTGAATGCCTATGTTCATATTACACATGGAAATCTTATAGTAATGTTTTTATATACATTTTTTAAATTGCATTCTGTCTTTCCTACATAAAAAGCAGAACATGTAGAACATAATGCTAAGTAAACCAGTTCCTTACTGGCACAGTTACCTCCATGTGGGTATATTCTAAATTTTAAACTATTTTCCAAAACTATGAGGTCAGTTTCTAAGATGTGCTTTGATTACAGGAGCCACATTTTTTTTGTGCTTTTACACGTTGCCTCACCTAAACTAAAATATTGTGTTGTCCACTGTATTTTAATATTGTCTGCTTTGCTATAAATATAGTTTGGTGCATTTCCTACAGTATTTTTCAAATTACCATCACTTGTCAATATGCACCAATGGCTATTCAGTGTTTTTATAACCTTTGAACCTGCATTCAACTGTAGAGTGAAAGCTCTACTGTAAAGGAGTTTCTCAAAATTCTTGCAAGTTGTTTTAGGACTAGAAGGACTGGAATCCTTTTCCCTAAAAACATTGTCTGGTCCACCATCAAAATTTGACCATTCTTGTTGGTTTTTTAACCCTTTTAGACCCACTCCAAGTAAGGGAACATATTTTGTACCCCAGCCTCTTCAAATTCCTTACTGATCTTGCCTCCCAGCCCTTGCGGGGGGGGGGGGGGTGTTCCCTCTCCAGAAACATTTTGTAAATCATATCATTTCAATTTCAGATGTGTCCCTTCCAAATATCATATGCGCTATTCTAACAAACTGCCCTTTGACCAAACTTCTCTTTTGTGATAAGAGGTAGGCACTTTAAGGTGCAAGTAGACATTAGAAAAAGTTTTTCTCTATATGTCGGGAGATAAAACACTTAATTCCTACATCATAGTAGTATCAAGGTAATTAATCTTTCTATTGTTGGTGTGGTGAATAAACTTCAAAAATGTAATAGTTTGGTTAATTGAATGAATTCAAAAAGTAAAGTATAATCACCTGTCCATAGGATAAAAATGTCATCCAGAAATCTCAAAGCTTTGTGTATTGAAAAAATGGGGATGAAAAAACAAGTTTCGTCTCCCAAGAGAACATAACTAAATTAGTGAAAATGAGGGCATAAGCAGAACCCATCGCCACACCTTTCTTTCTGTTTGAAAGTCTCCCCTTCAAACCATATAAAGTAGTTCTCAAACACTATCTCCATTAATTCAGTTACCAATCGACTTTTTCACCTCAAGAAATGTACAAGGTTTAATAACACCTCATGAAGCAACTGTAAACTTTTATCTTGGGGTATACAAGAACATAGATCAGTAACATCTGTGGTGACAAAAATTAAATCCATGTCCCATAATTCAGGCTTTAACCTACCCAGAAAGTCCCATGAGTTCATGATCATTTGCGTGTTTAAATCCTGAATGGGCTTCAGCAGCCCATCAATCTTGTTCAAAAGTATAAGCTTGCACTATGGGGGGGTTCCTCATTGATATAACTAAGCCCTTTTTTTCTTAGAAGTTGCCTTTCATTAAAGTTGTTTTCTAAACCATCCTGAAATTGAGTTGCAAAGTTTAACTTCCTAATTAACAGTTTGAATTCAGTAAGAGAGCATGTTAAATTATAACTAGCCGAAGGAACAAAAGTAAATCCCTTTTCAAATGAGAAAAATATTCTTCAGTGATAAAGTTGTTATGCCTAGCAGTTATACCATAATTTTCAAATACAATGCCTGACACATTCAAAACTTGCTTGTTTGTCCGTATTTTAAACTCCCCCTGGGAAAAGGATTATTTCAACAGCTTAAATTACTAATAAAATTGTGCCTTTTATTAACTTCTTTTCGGCATGGGGAAAGTATTTCTTTATTACTGGTGGCAGCCCATTTTGGTGGAGTTTGGATTATTCTGATGTTCTTCATTCCACATTGCTGCAGTCCTAACTATTGGGTAGTCCGCTGTCCAGTCGGCCCGAATACCAAAGTATATGGCTGACGTCGGTCACGGCGCATTAGACTGACGTCAGTACGTCAGGGTACTAATGCGCATGACCGACGCCATATCCTCAGTCTTTTTTGCCGCATGGTCCGATGCAGAAGCAGTTTTGCGAGTGCAGGTTGGCGTTCTGAAAGTTTCTGAAGTCAGAGTTTCAGACCGAATCAAAGTTGGCTAAGTACCCGTTGGGAATATTTTGGTTTTCTTGCCTCAGTATTTAACCGGATGTCAGAAAAAGTGAATAACTGTATTTCTTGTGGGAAACAGATACCTCATAGGGATTACCATACTTTGTGTATACCTTGTTTAGGGCCTGAGCACAACGTTGTTGGATGCCGCTCTTGTGCAAGATTTAACAAACGCACTATTAAGAGAAGGTTAGACTGTGCCAGGTTAGTGTTTGGGAAGCGTTGTAATTATAAAATGCCGTCGGATGTTCCGACGCCCGCTTCGGGCAAAAAGCGCAAGGATAAAGCAGCAAAGCCTAGAGTGGAAGAACCGACAGTCCCTGGCGCCGGTTCTTTAGAAGGCTCAGTGGAGCCGGAGGTTCTGCCAGGTGTTTCTTTGGAGTCTCAGGGAGAGACTTTATTGTTACAGGATGTATCCTCTCAGGAAGTAGGCCAGGCTGAGGGGGCTTCTCAGGTGGCTGTTCTTCCCTCTCTTCCTAAGGTGGTTAGAGCCTCCCGCTCTGTTTCCAAGGCTTCTTTGAGAGGCAGGCCTAGTGTAGCTTCAGTGGGGGTTTCTCCTAGTGCTTCAGGGTCTTTGCCTAAGAAACATATGCTTAAAATGGCAGAGGATTTGATTACTATGATTAGAGGTTCTATGCCCCCTCCTGATAAGAGACCTAGGGTGGAACCTGAGTTTGAGAGTTTTGAGCACTGTTCGGAGGCTTCTGAGTCTTCGACTGAAGACTTGCAGGAGTTTCCTCCTTATTCTGATTCTGATGTGGATGATTCTACTCCGTCAGCTTCTCCTCCTGAGGATTTTTCATTTTCAGAGACTCTGCATTCCATGAGGGAGCATTTTAAATGGGAAGGTCAAGATTTCTCTGATTCCAGGAAGAGGCTTAGGGAATTCTTGTTTTTACCCCAGCATAGGCCTTTAGCTATACCTCCGGTTCTGAATGTGGTGGAAGATGTTTTTGCAGAGGCTTCCCTGAATCCTGATTCTTTGCCTCCTGCACCAGTTAAACCGGATAGGTACTATAGGGTGCCTGAAGCTCATAAGTATCTTTTAAGAGTCCTAGGGCAGACCCGAAACTGTCTCTCAGGGGCCTAAAGGTGTGAAGGCTTCTGTGGTTAAAAATCCTGTTCCTCCTGATAAAGAGGCAAGGGCTTTGGATAGATGGGGAAAGAAAGTGTATACTTCTTCCACTTTAGCCATGAGGGCATTGAATTGTCAGTTTCACATGTTAAAGTATCAGAATTACCTCCTTTCACAATTGAAATCTAAGGTGGATGCTCTGGCAGAAGGTATTGAGTGTAAAGAGTTGCAGGATTTAGTTCATGTGTCTGAACAGGTGGGTAAACATTCCTTGCAGTGTGGTTTTGATGCTGTGCAGGCCTCCTCGAGGGTGGCTGCCACTGGTTCTGTTCTTCGTAGGCACGCCTGGTTGAGAGATCAGAACTTAGCTGAGCATGTTAAGACAAGGATTTTGGATGCTCCTTTACAGTCTGATGTGTTGTTTGGTTCGCCTGTTGAAGCAGTTTTAAAGAAAATGGAGGACAAGGCTAAGTCTATGCAAACTGTTAAAGATTTTTTGCAGGTGCAGCCTCCAAGTTTAGTAGAAATTGGCCTACTAAGGGGTGGACTTATCCTGCTCATCATTCCCCGTCTAGGGGTAGGTGTAGGGGTGGTAGGGGCAGAGCTCAAGGTTCTTTTAGGCCTAGGACAGGGAGTTCACCTGCTCAGACTTCTGGTGAGGGCAGGGGTCAGTCCTTTCGTAAGCAGACCCAATGACCTGCCTTTTCAGCTGCCAGTACATTCTCGCCTGGCAGCACCTCTGGGAGGAAGGCTGTCTCTTTTCAAAGAAAATTGGGATTTAATTACCCAAGACAGATGGGTTCTGGATATCATTCACCACGGTTACAGGTTTTATTTCCATACCTTGCCTCCTTTCAAAGGCATGCCAGACATTCCTCCTCTACAAAGAACAGAGGCTCACAAGCAAATTTCTCTGTTGCTCCAAATAGGAGCCATTCAGTCAGTTCCTGTGCCAGAAAGGGGCCTAGGATTTTATTCTCGCCTGTTCCTAGTACCAAAGAAGGGGAACACGTGGAGACCAATTCTGGATTTATCTATCCTCAACACTTATCTGGACATTCCCAAGTTCAAAATGTTGACGTTACAACAGCTTTTACCTCTGCTGGGCAAAGATCACTGGATGGTAACTTTAGATCTCAAGGAAGCTTACCTTCATGTGCCTATAAGGCTAAGTTGCAGGACGTATCTGAGTTTTCGAGCTGGAAATTCTCATTATCAGTTCTCTGCATTGCCCTTTGGCTTATCCACTGCGCCCAGAGTATTCACAAAGGTTCTGGCTCCAGTGATAACTTACTTCAGGCTAAAAGGAATTCAAATCTATCCTTACTTGGACGACTGCCTGATTCTGGCTCAAGAAAAGGAAGACCTTCTACAGCATTTGGAATATGTTATAGCAGTGCTAAGATGCCTAGGGTATTCTGTGAACGAAATAAAGTCCAGTCTAGTACCCTCTCAAGACATGTGCTTTCTGGGTGTGAGACTGAATACAGCAGCCCAGATGGCCTTTTTAACCCCGGACAAACAAAAGAATCTATCCAGTTACTTCCATCAACTATCTCTTCAGTCCGGGCTGACTGCAAGGACAGTCCTTCAAGCCTTAGGGTTCATGGCATCTTGTATTCTGGTGCTTCCCAATGCCAAACTGCATATGAGGAAGCTACAATGGTATCTAAAAATCTATGGACACAGCACTGCCAGGATTTGGACACTGTCATTCAAATAATACCTTGCATTCAAAAGGAATTTTTGTGGTGGGCTCAGGAATGTCACCTAAACAAGGGACTCTCTGTGACCCGGCCAGAGGCGAGTCAGATTCTAACGACAGATGCCTCAGACATTGCTTGGGGAGCTCATCTAGATGGAAAATGGATACAAGACAAGTGGCCTGCCAGACTACAGCATCTACATATCAACATGAAAGAGATGTTAGCAGTCCAGTTTGCATTAATGGCTTTCAAGGAGTTACTTCTTCCAGGGCAGGTGTTGATTCTAACAGACAACACAACTGTCATGTGGTACATCAACAAACAAGGGGAACACATTCTTACCCATTGTGCAGGCAAGCAATGATTTTATGGGAGACTGCGCTCAGCTTGCAACTAACTCTTCAGGCAAGGTTTCTGCCGGGAGCACAGAACTCCTTAGCAGATGTGTTAAGCAGGCAAATCATGGATCCCCACGAGTGGAAACTGGATCTTCATGTATTTCAAAATTGACAGTGTCATGGGGAACTCCAGACATAGATCTGTTCGCTTCTCCACTAAACCACCAGCTGCCAAAGTTTTGCACGAAGGGATTTCATCACACAGCTTGGAAAGTGGATGCTCTTTCTTTCAGTTGGAAAAATCTTCATGTGTATGCTTTTCCACCTCTTCCTCTTCTCCCAAAGGTGCTTCTAAAGGTCAGACAAGACAAGCCAAGGATGATTTTAATAGCTCCGGATTGGCCTCGGCAGCACTGGTACCCATTACTGAGGAGTCTGGTAAGGAAGCCTCCATGGCCTTTACCCTTGATTCCACACCTGTTGTCTCAGAGGGACGGTCGTCTGCTCAATGTCAAGCTTCACTCTCTTCATCTAACAGCCTGGCATATTCTGTTTTGAAAGACAGCAGGTCTCAACTTCCTCAACAAGTTTTAAATGTGATTATGGAAGCCAGAAGACCTAGTACGAGGAAAGTGTACGCAGAAAAATGGAAGAGATTTTTATTTTGGACTGCAGCAAAGAATTTGGAGATTTCGGAGCCTAATTTGAGTGTGGCTCTTCAATATCTTACTGAGTTATTGGACAAAGGTTTGTCTTTCTCTTCCATTAAGATTCATGCTGCAGCAATTTCAGCTCACTATGATTGTGACCCACCATTGTTTTCACATCCTTTGTTCAAGCAATTTCTTAGAGGGGCAAAGAATATAAGACCCCCATAGAGCTCCTACTCCTGCTTGGGATCTCAATTTTGTGTTGGAGAAACTTACTCTACAACCTTTTGAGCCCGGCTACTGCTGAACTGAAATACTTGTCATGGAAGACTGCATTTTTGTTGGCCATTACTTCTGCAAGAAGGGTTTCTGAGTTACAGGCCCTTATGGCGGTTGAGCCTTTTTAGATTTTTCATAAGGATAGGGTATCATTACGTACTAATCCTTCCTTTATGCCTAAGGTGGTTTCTAGTGTGGCTTTAAACCAAACTATTCATTTGCCTACTTTCTATGCAGATCCCCAAAATAAAGGGGAAAAGATTTTGCACACTTTAGATGTACACAGGCAATTGCGTTATTATTTAAGCAGGACTAAGGATTTTAGGCAGTCTCAGCAGTTGTTTGTTTCTTTTGCTTTGAGTTCACTGGGCAAGCCTGTGTCAAAACAAACTATTTCTAGGTGGATTGGGTTCTGCATTGCATTTTGTTATTCCCATCATGGCAAGGAGATTCCAGCTGGGATTAGGCCTCATTCCACTAGGGCTACTGCCACTTCAACAGCATTTCTAAAGGGTGGCAACTAAGGATATTTTGGAGGCAGCTACTTGGAGTACAGTGCATACTTTCTCTAAGCATTACCACCTTCCTCTCTACTCTAAGTCTAGGGCTGGTTTTGCCACAGCTATTTTGCAAGGCATGTTATCAGCTCCTGCTTCCTTATGATTTGCCAGCCTCCCTTACCTCTGCTTTGGGATTCTACCCAATAGTTAGGACTGCAGCAATGTGGAATGAAGAACATAGTACAGTTTTGTACCTACCATAAATGTAGATGTTCGAGGATCCACATTGCTGCAGTTCAATTTACCCTCCCTCCTTCCCCTCTGTGTTTAGGGGTGGTTGTGTAGGTGAGATTATATTCTGGTACCTTTGTATATATTGTATATATTTTTGGTGCAGGTATGTTTGGTGTGTTTTGGTTTTGGCCTTGTCTTTTTAGGGTCTTCTGACATCTGGGGCAAGAAAAGACTGAGGATATGGCGTCGGTCATGCGCATTAGTACCCTGACGTACTGACGTCAGTCTAATGCGCCGTGACCAACGTCAGCCATATACTTTGGTATTCGGGCCGACTGGACAGCGGACTACCCAATAGTTAGGACTGCAGCAATGTGGATCCTCGAACATCTACATTTATGGTAGGTACAAAACTGTACTTTTTTCTACGTTAAGAGCAACATTATCTATATGATGAACAGTAGTGGTGATAGATTTACCAGGAAACTGTTGCATTTCGTAGTGTTAAGAGTTAGCACATGATTAATATGCAGGCATTTGTTTGGTCCAGCCCTTGCTTGAAAATTTGAGTATCTGAATAATCCTTTATTTCCTGATGACAAGGTGAAGGAGATTAACACCTGTGGTGGTTAGGGGAACAGTTTGTACAAGTGCATTGGTGTTTACAAAGACCAAAACACTTTAGGCATACTTGCTGGTAGTAAATGTTTATCAGCTTGCGTGTGGATAATTGAAGCTGCTCATAAAGAAAGCTATTTGATTCAACTGTTAACTTTTCTAAATGATTTACGTGTTGTGCATGCTTGAAAAGGGTCATAGAAGAGGATGGGTCATTAGCTGTGTTGTGATAATTTTATTGAGTGTAACTAAGACCTCAACCAGTTCCTAATTTGTATAATGTGAAATCTGGTGTGAGACAGTGGAATTTTGAATAAATACAAAATACCCCAATCGTTTGTCACTGGAGCTGAAATCATGATAGATGATGTTCTGTGGAATGAAGGAAGTGCTATCACTTCAGTGGAACCAGATTTCTGTAATTCCATAATGCTGATGTCCTTGAAATTGGGTAACACCTCAAGTTCAGAGATTTTGTTTAGGATTTTGGCGTTCAACAGTGCAGTCTTTGTTACCCGGACTGGAATGTACTAAGTTGGGATGTACATCAGGTGAATTCTGGTTAAAAAGGCAGAATGGGAGAAGCAACATTTTTTAGCCAGTACTCTTCCTCAAACAGAACAAAAGGAAGATGAAAAATACATAGATATGGAGAAATTGGAGGACAGAGAGAGAAGGAAAGGGGGTAGGGATGAGGAGTCGAGACTCTCCCCATCTCCAAAAATCCCTCGTTCAGACCCTCCACAGCCATTGCCTATAACTTTCTCTCTCATGCTTGACCTTCCTGCATGGAGACTATAATTGTTTGATTGATCTCCAACGAGAACTTTCACCAACTGATAATTGGAGAAAGAGCTCTCTGAGTTCCTTTCCTCTTGCTTGTTATCTGCCTCCTCCATCAGGTGGACTAGATCCTTTCACAGCACCATGGATCTTGATTGAGGGCCTTCATGTAGGAACAAATTGAAATAGGTGATCTGAAGTAGTTAACTTCATTTAGTGTGCAACCTGTGGGATAGGGATCTGATCTCGGATCCGAGCCGGCAACTTTACAAAGCCTAGATCCGAGCTCCTATCTCCTCCCCTTACCCATAATCCCCTGCCAACCCTGACTGACCCCAGATCTAGTTTGCCATGCTTCTGAACAGCAGCTAGATTGCGAGCTCCTGTTTTTTTTTTTTTGGCCAGATAAGTCTCTCTCTTTAAATTTACTTGTTAAATTTGAGTGAGTGTTAGGTTCCCTTTTGATTATACTAGTTCAGTTAAATTCTGGTTAAAATTAGTCTAATTTCTTCCTCCCCTCGCTGGTCGTAGTTAGTGTGTGTGTGTGTGTGTGTGTTTAGTGTGTTGGGGCCTACCGAGTGAGTTTTTACTTTAATATGTCTGAGGCCCCAAAGCCAATATTCTCTAAGTGCACCGAGTGTGGCCATAAGCTCTACCCGGTGGATGGCCACACTCGGTGCGTCCGGTGCCTTGGGGTTGAACACTTTTCCTCTGGATGTGCTGTCTGTGCGGCGTTCAACCCCAGGGCACTGAAGGACCAGAGGTCTAAGCTGATCCTGGTGGGACTTGTGCCCCCGGATTCGGCTTCGGCCTCCGGTGCTTCTGTGGCCTCCTCCCAGGCTTCGGTGGCGGCCACTCCTGCCTCTCTCCCCCCGGCCGGGACGCAATCTCCCAGTTCAGCACCGGAGGAGAGGGAGGCCAGGAAAGAAAAATGGAGGGAGAAGCACCACAAGCGGCGGGCCGAAGCCTCTGCTTCGGCCCCCCGGCTAAGCGGGCTTCTCCCTCCATGGCTTCCAGGTCTCCTCCTTCTCAGCTCTGGTCTCCATGCTTCTCACCAGGATCTGAGGAGGAGACCCGATCTCCGTCGAGGTCATCAAGGTGGCACTCCGGCCAGCCTTGGCCTCGTCGAGATCAACGCGTAGCCTTTCTGAAGCTGATTTGGACCGGGTGATGCAAAGGTTCATCCAGGCCCAAATGCAGATGGGAGTGCTCCTGCCTCCCCCCCCCCCCCTCCAGGGGGGAGCTCAACACCCTTCTTTGCCCTGATAGCTCCTTCTCCGACCCGCTTCCCAGGTTCGGAGCGCTCGGAGCTGGGCAGCGTTGGAGCCGGGGGTGGGTCGGCACCGACAGTATCTGGTACTTCGGCGCCGACTCTTCCTTCGAGTTTACCAGATCCTAGCTCTCGGAGCCGTGCTCTGAGCTTCGGATCCAAGGGGTTTAGTGTGCCTTCTGCTCCGTCCAGGTCGGAGCACAATGGCCCTTCGGATCCGATGGTCTCGGCGCCGGCTCCGATCCATCCATCGGATCCGAGTGAGGATCGGCTCTCTGATCCCAGAGAGAGTGGCTCTCCCTCGGCCTTCGATGTGGTGGAGAGGGCTCTGTTGAGTGCATCCAGGTCCCCGCTCCCTGCTACGGTTTCATCCCGCACTCCCTCTCGTTTGGGTAAGGCTTCCGTCGCCCGGCCACAGGGACAGCCTGCTTTGACATCTCAGGTCGTTCCCCTGGAACAAGACGTTGCTGGTGAGTCGTCCTTGGACAGTCCCCCTGAGGATATTCCTCACAAGCGGAAGTGTAAGATGAGGCACGTGGATTCCCTCGAGTCCTTGACAGAAGACACTGATTTGGATGGGGGGAAGGCTCCCCAAGGTCACCCCCCGAGAATGTCTCCTTCGGAGACATCATGGAAATGCTTAGGATAAGAGGGAGGTGGTCTGCCCCCAAGGCTTTCTCGGACGAATCCGTGTTCCTGGAGGTGTTCGAAGCAGGCCTATCTACCTCTTTGGTGTCCCCTCCGGCCATCCCCTTGGTGGACCTTATCACCACTAGGGCGTGGAAGGAGCCGGACACTGTGGAACCATTCCCCAAACGTCCTGACAAGATCCTGAGCCCCCCGGCAGAGAAATCCCATTAGAGCAAGGGACCCCCCGTAGATGCCATGTTGGTGGCGACAGCCACCAAGAGGGAGTTAGCCCAAGAGAGTCCCTTGGTCCATCTCCCGAGCGAGGAGTCTCGCTCGATGGACCATCTCGGGAAGCGGGTCTTTAGTTCAGCGGCCTTCACTGTAAGGTCCCTGAACTACATGGCACATGTGATTCGACTGCAGCGAGAACTTATCAAAGAGTACGCTGCATCGCCCCCGGAGTCCATGTCCGGGGAGGACAAACAGTTGTACTCCACTCGCATGGCCACTCTTAGGTCTATATCCAACACCTCTATGCGGCTTTTATCCCATGCTACAGAGGGAGCCGCTAGAGCCAGCGGAGCAGACCTAGTTATGAGGCGCCAGGCCTGGCTCCGACATTGTGATTTCGCGGAACCCTTCAAGGTGTCCTTTGCGAATGCCCCCTTTGATAGTTCCTGCCCTATTTGGCAAGACAGTTTGCGAGACTTTGGTCCAGAGCGAAAAGGACTGGAAGACTTTGTCTGCCGTCTGAGTCCGCTTCTCTGCTCCCCAGAGGTCCTTCTCTAAGAACCAAAAGGGACAGAAGATGTGGTTCCGAAAGTCGCAACAATCCCAGTCCGCTCCGGACTCCCAGTCCTTCCTCGGCAGAGGAGGACAGGGTGGACGCCGCCCTAGAGGCAGAGGGGGCCCGAAGAACTTTGGGTCCAGAGAAGCCTTCTCTGATCGGCCCATGCAGTAACCCTGAGGGGTTGCCCGACTGCTCCACTCTGGAGGCAGTCGGGGGGCGTTTCTCGAAGCACCTGGCAGCTTGGGAGTCCATTACAACAGACTGCTGGGTGCTTCGTATCATATCCAGAGGATACAGAATTCCCTTTTCATACATTCCCTTTTCCTACATTCCCGACACCCCCGGACACCTCCCCAATGTTCCACCCAATCAGAGGGAGGCAGCAGCTGTGGAAATTCGGCTTCTTTTAGAAAAAGGAGCCATCCAGCACGTCCCCCCAGGCCAGTCCAAATCGGGTTACTACTCCAGGTTCTTATTGGTGCCAAAAAAGACGGGGGACCTAAGGCCCATCCTCAATCTTTCCCTACTAAATCTGTCAGTAACCAAAGAAAAGTTCTGGATGGTCACTCTTCAATCTGTTCTCCCTCCTCTTGCGGGAGAACGACTGGATGTGCTCCATAGACCTCAAGGACGCGTACTACCACATATTGATGGACGAACGGTCCAGGAGGTTTCTCTGTTTCCGGATGGGAGCCAGTCATTATCAATTCAGGGTCCTCCCCTTTGGTCTCACCTCAGCCCTCAGGGTGTTCACCAAGGTATTAGCAGTGATAGCAGCCCACCTCAGACTCCAGGGAATACAGGTCTTCCCGTACCTGGACGACTGGCTCCTCACCTACCGGACAAGGCATCTACTTTGCTTAGCCAGGGACTACTTTCTCAACCTTGCTCCGCAACTAGGGATCACTATAAACTCGGACAAGTCCTCTCTCACCCCGACTCAGGTGATAATTTTTATCGGGGCCAGACTGGACACCAACAGGCAACTAGTCTTCTTAACTCCCGACCGGTTGCACATTTTGAGGGCACATGTGCGGGCCATCTTTCAATCTTCAAAACCTCCGGCGGGATTGGTTCTGAGGGCCCTGGGGTCCATGGCAGCCGCTATAAACCTTCTTCCCATGGCGCGTCTGAACATGAGGATTTTACAGTGGACTCTCCAAGTCCAATGGTCCCTTCATCAATACCCCTTGAGTCACCCCATTTCTCTCAGCAGGGCTTGCAAGAGGGCTCTCGTTTGGTGGCTTCAATCGCCGGACCTCCAGGCGGGACACTGCTTTGCCATGGCTCCCCCTCTCGCCACGGTGACCACGGACACCTCTCGTCTTGGGTGGGGGGGGGCATTATTTTAGCAGGACGGTCCAAGGCACGTGGAACGATCAGAGACCTTATTGCACATAAATGTTCTAGAGATGAGGGCAGTGCTGTTGTCATTGCAAGCACTTTGGAGCCTTCTGCCTGTAGGAACAATTGCAATCCAGACAGACAGTATGTCTGTGATATGGTATATCAACAAACAAGGGGGAACCAAGTCTTACCCACTCTGTCGAGAAGCCATGAGAGTGTGGGAATGGGCGATCTCCACCAACCGCTTTCTCATTGCAACGCACATTCCGGGACGGACCAACATCCTGGCGGACAGACTGAGTCGCACCATCCTTTCACCTTACGAGTGGTCCCTCAGTCCTCGAGTAGCGAGTCGAATTTTTGCCATTTGGGGGCAGCCCTGTTGCGATCTTTTTGCATCTCCCTCAAACACGAAATGCAACAATTACTTTGCTCTCATTCCCCCTGCCGTGGAAGCCCCGAGGGACGCCTTGGTGCATGCTTGGCCACCCGGTCTTCTCTATGCCTACCCTCCTCTTCCCCTCATGTTGAAACTTCTTCAGAAAGCCAGTCGGTTGGGGAGCAGGATGATCCTCATTGCCCCATTCTGGCTTCGCCAAGCTTGGTTCCTTTACCTCTGGTCTCATCGAGTGAATCCACCCTGGATTCTAGATCCCCTTCCGGATCTAATCTCCCACCCCCATGGGCTCCCACTTCCCGACCTGGCCAGCCTCAAGCTTACGGCTTGGCTGCTCCAGTTCCACTTGTAGCTAAGACTCCCGGTATCTCTTCTCCAGTTAAAAAACTATCCTAGTAGCAGCGCACAAGCCCTCTACTAGGCAGGTCTGTGGTAGTAAATGGAAGCGTTTCTCTATCTGGGCAGAACACCATAATTTGGACCCTTTTACAGTCCCTTTGCCTGCGGTGCTGGACTTTTTTCAGGTCTTTTTAATGGCGGAGCTAGCTGTTCTACGGTTAAGGTTCAGTTAGCAGCTATCTTGCATTACCACGTAGGTATTGAAATGGGTCCTTTGATTACTACAAAATTGTGCAAAACGTTCCTAAAGGGCACCTTTCTTCTTAGACCTCCAATAAAGGAAGCGGTACCTCCATGGGATTTGACCTTGGTATTACAAGCCCTGACAGCCCCTCCCTTTGAACCGGCGTCTTCAGTAGACCTCAAATATTTGTCTTGGAAAACAGCCTTTCTTGTGGCTATTACTTCAGCCAGGAGAGTATCTGAAACCCCATACTTAGCCTTTCACAAGGATAGGGTTTACCTCAGGACCAATCCCTCCTTCCTCCCGAAGGTAGTTTCTGAATCTAATATTAACCAATCTATCAATTTGCCGGTCTTCTTTCCTAACTACCAGAACAAAGGGGAGTACAGACTACATTCTTTGGACGTGCACAGACAATTTAGATTTTACATTCATAGGACATCTGGTCATAGACAATCCGACCAGTTGTTCGTCTCCTTTGCCAAATTTAATCTAGGTAAACCGGTCTTGAAAGTTTCCTTATCGAGATGGATTTCACAGTGTATCATTACAGCATATCAAAATTCCGGCAGGCCCGCACCTCAAGGAGATTGTGCCCATTCAACTAGGGCAATGGCTACATGTGCCGCCTTTAAATCCAGGGTTTCCTTGGATGATGTCTGTTCAGCAGCCACTTGGGCCACATCTCATACCTTCATCAACCATTATAAATTGGACATTACCTCCAGAGGGAGAACTTCTTTTGGCTCCGCAGTGCTCCGGAATATCCTTCCATGAAGGCCGCCCAAGGTTTAGGTAGCTGGGGACTCTGTCCCACAGGTTGCAGACCAAATGAAGTTAACTACTTCAGATTAAGAAGTTATGTACTCACCATAACGTTCCATCTGAGTAGGTAAACTTCATTTGTCTGCAACCGTTCCCCCACCCCTCCGTCCCCCTGACCTTCAGATGTGTTTCATGTCATATAGTGATGTACCATTTCTGATAATGTAGTTAGTTATCCGCTATAGTGCTTGCGGGCAAACTTGATCTGAGGTCAGTCAGGGTTGGCAGGGAATTATGGGTAAGGGGAGGAGCTAGGAGCTCGGATCTAAGCTTTGTAAAGTTGCCGGCTCAGATCCGAGATTGGATCTGTATCCCACAGGTTGCAGACAAATGAAGTTTACCTACTCAGACGGAACATTATGGTGAGTGCATAACTTCTTATTTTCATCTCCTCCCAATCTGTCCCCTATTTCTTAGGTGGATTGGTTTGGCCCACCGTCTTCCACACATGCTTCTTCCCTGTTTTGACACTAATGACTTGGAACAGTCATCGTTCCCAGAGCCACTCGGATTATCTTCGATTGGCTTGGGTTCCTTATGACTAACTTTTGCTTATCTGACTCGATCCGAGACCTGTGGGGAAAAGAGATTCATTGCAGCAGGCCCTCAATGTCATGTCCTTGGCACCATTTTAGGCTCAAACATTTGCAACCTCTTCAGAGTTGGGGTCCTTCGTATTTGAGATCTGCTACAATCCCAGTGTCAGATGTCCAGTTAGTCAGTGTCACCACCTCTGTCTTTAGTCCCGTTGGCATCCATTTCAATAGCAATTGGTATTGTACCAAGTCTTGAAGATGTAGACTTGTGGTCAGCTGTCAGTAATATCAAGAAGATGATTGTTTCCACTGCACAAAAGATGCTCCTTCGGCCTTGACTGTCCCCAGATACCTTTCAGTCTGTTCCTCTGTCCTTTTATCATCCTTCTTAAAGACAAAATAGACCTGAAGGCTTCGCCCAGCCTCCTCGGTAAGCCCCTGTAGAGTTTTCTGGAGATTTTGATAACTCCACAGAAGATCTGCCCAGAAAATAAACCTGCAGAGAGAGGTGTACCCACTTCCCAGTGATGTCCTTCTGGGTCCCCTTGCTTGCCAATATGATGGGTGTGACAGGAGCCTGATGTCACGGAAGTAATGCCACAGAAGCCTGGCAAAATTCTTTGACACCCCTCCCCAAAGGACTGGCAACACTGGAGCAAGGGCCTCTGGTGGACTTCACTGGATGAGCCTGTTTCGGACATCAACTTCATGAATAAAAAATGACTTTGCCTCTGTTAGGTCTTGCCAGTTGAAATGCTGTATAACTTGTCCTGTACGATAGCTTATCATTGCTGTAACCTCAGTTCAGAGAGTATCTGGGCTGTAGGTCCTGTTGGTTAAAGAGCTTTACATAGTCTCCCACAGAAACAGGATAATCATTAAAGACTAATCCCTTATTCATACCCAAGATAGGCCTGACTCAAGATCATACCTCTCAACTGTCCAGATTTTCACAAAATGTCCAAATATTTCCATTATACTTTTGGTCTGTTCTACATAAAATGTTAGTTTTCTGGGAAACATTGACAAATTGAGAACTGAAGTCAGAAAATTATAGACATTTGTTTTAAACTCCATACCCTTCATAAAATTTCATGTTAATGCAAAACTGTTATTCTCTCAACTTTCTAAGTTTGTAAGAGCAATATTTTAAAAATTTCCTTATTTTTAGCCCTTTGTCCTCCCATTATTTATGGCTTTGTCTAGATTTCTTGTTCTAAGAGGTTGAGAAGTATGCTCATTATCCATTCAGCTTCCATTTTTTTGCCTAAGCCCCAAAAGGAGGATGAAAGTCACCCTTGCATGTGATGTGCAAAGACTGCTGAGAGATAACATGAGGAGTAAAGATTTCATGAAGCTTTTTCCCATTCCTTTGAAGTATGAAATTGAGCAGACCAGGTTCTATGTACTCTGTTTAAATGGCTAGCTGTTATACATTATGTTTATCATAACAAAATAGTTTGCCCCATGTTGCAGTGAAGTAGAAACCTTAATGTATCAGTCATTTAAGGTTTGATTAGCAGCTCCCACACTGTAGTATCCAACTGTGGAAGGCAAGGAATAAAGATGCCAACTGTGGCTGCCTCCTGGGGTGAACACTTATGGACACACAACAGGGAGTGCAGTTTGTATGATCTGTCTAGGGCAACCAGAGAAATAAATGCACATGGGGACAGGTGTGTGTGTGTGTGTGTGTGTGTGTGTGTGTGTATGCGTGCGCGAGTGTGCGTGTGTGTGTGTGTGCGTGAGTGTGCGTGTGTGCGCGCGCGCGCGAGTGTGCGTGTGTTTGCGCACACGAGCATGTGTGTGTGTTTGCGCACGCAAGTGTGTGTTTGCGAGCGAGAGTGTGCGCGTGTGAGTGAAAAAGATTAATAAGCACATACCCCATGCATTAATTCATGGTTTAGGTGAGCCCGAGCATTCCTGAAACTAATATTTTATAGGATGCCTGCTCAGTGTAGCTTTTGTGTGTGTTTTTCCACACACACATATGCTTAGGTATCTATATATGCAATACACACACACGCAGACAGTCTGCTTTCTCTATCAGTGCTTCTTTTTACTGAAGTTTTACAGTGAGATTATGTTAAACTACCTGAACAAAAGATTTCTTGGAACTTGTTTATTAAAAGGACAAAAAAAATACGCATTTTCCCAAACTAGATTGCATGAGTCGGGCTCTGTCATGTGGAGGACAAAGTCCTGTCTGTGACATAGGTGACTAGTATTTGATTAGCTGACCCAGCACTGGAAGAGCCTCTGTAGAGTTGTGGGAGGGGATGTGTACACGGAGGATGGCCACAACGGGTGGTGTGATTTCTCCAGTTGGGACTAAGAAACCACCACTTTTGCTTTAAGTAGAGAGGCAGAGCTATCTGAGAGGAAGGCCCCTTGCAGAAGTGAGGGAATGGCCTTGGCTGGAGTATATTGCACATCCCATCCTCATCACTTCACCTGTCACATGAAGAGGATAAGGCTGCATACAAAAGTGTTGAGCCATGCTTGATAGCTGTCTGAATAATGTCCTCTCCCAGTCGTCCCTCACCCTTCTGATGGGGAATAAGTGGGCTGGAGGAAGCAGATAATCAGTAGATAGTGAAGCAAAGAGAGGAAAAAGAAAGAAAAAGATTGCCTTAACAAAAATGTAACTTCTAAACTTCTAGATTTATCCTGTCATCTGTTTAATAGGAGAGCCAGTATCTAAATATTTTTATTTTGCCTTTTTTACTTTAAAGGCACAATCCCAGTGATGAAAATTCGGGTCTGTGTTAAAACTGACATAAACACCACCCACTTTAACTACGTCATGGTTATTCCCACCCACAGTGTCAATTTACTGGGGATATCCTGTAAATTAGCAGTTCCAGTCTCCTTTTAGTTCCCTGTGTGAACTACAGTTTGCCTGTGTGCTCCAATTAGATTTAAAATGCACTTGAAAGTTTACTACTTTTATTCTGCCCTTTTCTATATCATCATTTCCTCTCCTTTGAAATACTGCCATTACCAACTTCTAAATTACAAGTTTCATTCACTGTGGATCCTGAGCGGCCCGTTGCTGTTTATTTTTTCTGCCGATATTGCCTGTAACCTGTTTTATTACATAAATGGGTATCTTTTGTAAGTTAAACATTGTTTTTTTTTTTTTTTTTTTACCAAACAGGTAAAATGAATGATAACACAGAACACATGCTAACAAAGAAGCAGCGATCAGCTATAGTCACAAAATCACTGCCCTGTTTGTGTACTATTGCCATGACAACGCTTGCGATTCAAACCAGAGAGGGAGGCAATGACTTGTGAATGTATTAACTCTTGTAAAAATTAAGTCTGAAGCATTGTTCAAGTTACTGTACTGATTTGCATGTAGTGTTTCTAACTTCTATGCTGCACAATTTCAGACAAAGCCAAGAATACTGACGTGAGAAAAGGTCCAAACTCTCGGTCAGTTTTTAAACAATAGTCCAGTTCACTTAAAATTGAACACTGGGTTGCGTCAACTTGCTGTTTATGAACAAGATATGTGAAACTCTGTCATCTGGCATAATACCACAAAAAAATCAAACATTTAAGGAGGGTAAATGTTAAAAATGAAGATGCAAAAATCTGGATAGCTGATAGGAAGAATAGTTTTAATTAATTGCTGTTACCGCAACCGCATATTACGAGATCGCGTTAACTTCACTTCTTTAATAGACCAGATGCTCCATTCCTAGCATCAGCCGATGTGATTGAACAATGCTTATTTATTGTTTTCCCATGTTTTATATAGTAAAACAGATCAAAGTATGATTGGCACAAGGCAACTGCTCTGTTCGTTTTATATCTAATCAATAAAACAAATGTAAGCCCAGATCGTTGCTAGGCAAATTCAAAATATGGGGCTAGAGAATCCTGCCATGTTAATTAATGTTACTTATTTATTTTATTAATTTCTGTTAACTCCAGATCCAGAAGTGAACTGAGGTACTACAAATGGCTACTGGCTGCATGATGGCAATAACAGTATATACAGAAGGCAGAAACTGTTTTTGCAGAGGAGTCCAGACCATACCTCTCAACTGTCCCAATGTTCAGAAAATGTCCAGACTTTTGTTTCATATTTTTGGTCTGTTCCTTATAAAATGTGTGGTTTTCTGGATTTGTATGGCAAATCACTAAGGACTGAATTCCATAAATAATGACAGGCATTTGAGTTTCCTTCTTCATATCCTTCAAAAAATGTGTGGCAACACTATACCTTTTATTATAGCAACTTTCTAAATTTATAATGATATTTAACATTTGTCCCTGTTTTTAAGGCTTTTTGCCCCCATGATTTTTGTCATTTGTCCAGATTTTTTGCACTAAGTTGTCAAGAGCTATAGCCCATATTATTTGCATTAAGAAGTTAAGAGCTATAGCCTAGATTCTTGTTACAAAAGTGAAATTAATTTTAGTAACTGTCTGGCAGTTGGTTTAGATTAGATTAAGGATTTGTTATCATGCTGTTTCCTGTGATCTTCTGGTGCAAGGTTTAATTCCCCTCAGCTTCAATTGCCTGTGTGACTCTGAGCAAGTCACTCAGCCAAACAATGATGCAGTAGGCGCAACATTTTTTTCTGTATATCAGAGGCAATTCCATATTATCAATGATTTCATCATGGAGGAATTTTATAACCGTGCTGAAATAGTCAGTGGTGGCACAGTTATGTGGAATGTGAGGCATGAGTAATAATTGTAATTGCAGGACTTGCAATGCAAAGCCCAAGATTGTGAAAACTAAATGAAAATCCAGACTTACGTATACCAAGTTTGGGATTGCCTTTTCTCAGAATATTCCCTTTTCTGTAATGTATGGCAATTTTTGAGTTGATATTCATAAGTTCACTGGTGTGGGAGACTTGAAAAAATTATGTTTAAAGGAGAAAATTGATGTTCAGTGTCCACACTTCCATACTTTTGATGACCGGGGAACATTTCAGTTTAGAGCTGAGGCATGTTTTTAATTTTCTTCAGGATTTTTGGCTCAGTTGAGTACACTGAAGTGAAAAGCTAAGGAAAACTTTAGTGCAATGTTTCTTTTTTTTTTATTATATAAGCAAAGTTCTTCATGTTTTTCTAGTTTTAACTTTATATATTTCTTACTGCTGAGGACAGTCTGCTTCCAAATTCAGATGCAGATGTTTTATGAAAGGGTGACTTCTTAGTGTATGTCCCGTTAGGGTAATGGCCTTTTTTATTGCATAGATAAGCAGATTTTTGTGGGACATTTAGAAAATATATCAGTTTTGTAGAACAAAATTGTTGATGGAGCACTGAGGAATATGTTTGTACCAGATACTGCTGGTTATTATAGGTAAATGTACTTTTTTAATTTTTTTGAGAAATTTTTATTTAAACTGATTTCAACTGCTTTTCTGTTTGAACATTTCAAAGACAAAATAAATAGGAATAATGTGTTTACTAAACTTTCGGTTGCTGTATTTTATTATTTTATATCACATTTGATAACTATGTAAATACACTAGACTGGATATCCTTTTTAGACACCACTCGGGCCATTACTGCACATGGCAATAAATGGAACAAAAATCAGTATTATTGTTCAGTACAAAAATTGGTAACATCACTACTAAAACATTTTTTAACAAGCCCCTTTCTATATTTAGTTAAGAAGGTAGCATGTTAATAAATTATAGTTATACATGAAGATGTTAACACCTGAAAAAAATATATATGTTACTAGCTGTGTAAAGTCCAATATAGGGGAAATACTGAGTTCTGTTTATTTTATTTTGTTAACCAGGATAGAGCATTTAGTTTGTTTTATTTTACATTTGTTAACCGGGTAGTGTCCAGTTGGGCAAGTAGCCCATTTTCATTAGAGACCCAGGGAGAAAAGCCCCATAACAATAGTACAGAAAAGATTACAAATTTTTTACAAAGACTTACAAAGAATACACACAAAGTTTAACAGTTGCCTACAATCACAAAAATAATTGAACCCAGTGGACCATTTCCCGGCTCAGTTCAGGGTATAAATCAGACATATAACTGGTGAAGTCAAACACTATGAAGGCAGAAAATACAAATCAAGTAAGTAAAGACAAATAAGTGATGAATTCAAACATTATACTACAAATACAAAACATACAAGTAAAATATTGGCAAACTCATTGTACCTTTGACTGTACAATAACTTTTAGTGTGGGAGGCAGCATTACATCTCTTTTATTCTATAGATTATGCAGAAGCAGAACTGAAAACAGGTTAAACAGTGTAAAGATTTAAAGATGTAGGCTTGGACATGTTGAAGCATTTATAGGCTGCTTCAGTCTAGTAGAGAGACAGGTTCCTAGACTCATAGGTGAATAGTAGGTTAATAGCCTTTAGGGATTTTAAGCCTAGCCATGTGATCCAAATATAGATATACCATGAGTAATTGTGCATTAGATGTTATTTTTAGGGATGTATGTTAGATGGGACTTGATTTAATGGCTGCCTCTTTCCATCAGAGATATAGATCCCAGACCAGGGGGTGACTTTTTGATTTGCTATCTCCTGGCCCAGTTTATGCTTGAGTAGTGTTAGGGAAGAGCTGTGCTTCATGTGGATGGGAAGCCTGTTGCAGGCAATGGGAATTCTTTGATATACACACGTGTCTCTCCAACATGTCCTACTTATGTTGTAAGCAAACTAAGTCCTTAACTCTAGTTATTCTGATTGTTTATTTTGCAGATATGCAAAAAGGTCCATCAGAGTGGCTTGAAAGGTACCTTGTTTATCAGCATAGATAGCAGTTTATAGGAGATAGGGCTTTGAGGTGATCTGTGTAGGATATTGTGTTTTATGCCCTGCATTCATTTTGTGAGGAATCTCTGTGGACATTCCAGTTGTTGCACGTGCCTGGACAATTACATTCAGAAGATGTGTTATAATCAATGATGGGTCTAATGAGGGCCAACAACAGTGGCACAATGACTTCTCTGGACCTAGATGCCATGCTCTTACTTATAAGTTGAATGATACAGAAATTTTCTTTTCTACCCTAGTCACATGCATATCAAAAGCCAGGTGTCTGTCTACATCCATCCCCAAATCCCTGACTACTGGGTCAACTCTTAGAGCTATTTTATCATTGAGGCAGTTTTTCAGGGTGGCTGACTTCATAAAATGTACTACTCTGCATTTCTTGGCATTGGGGTTTAAGCTGTGGCTTTGATACCAGTTATTTGTCTGTGTTAGACCTTCTTGTAACGTGTTAGTGTCTTGGGGGAATTCTATGACTGCAACTAGTTTGCAATCATCTGCAAACTTGATCAACCAGAGGCCCGTAACACTGGCCATGAATTTCAAGAAGTAGATGTCAGAGAAGTAGACCCAGGACAGAGTCCGGAGGGACTCCGTTGTTGACCAGACTCTCTTTGGAAGTGGTCTCCCCAGTCCTGATTGGCAACAGACTGTTATTTTCTCCTTGTTCAGCCTGGTAAGTGGGACATCAGTATGCTGCATCATGGAGTTCCCCATAACTACCGCCCTTGCTAGTGTGCTGGTTTGTCTTATGGACTTTGTTGTTGAGGCTCCACTGGCTGTGGCTATATGAATAGTGTTAGGTATTGTTTTGGCTGAGTGCTTTAGGGTTTCCTGAGGATATTTTTGTAGGAGGAATATATGGGAGGCCTTTGGGGTTTGGTAAGATTTTGTTTGTGTCTCAGCATAAGTTGGTCTATGTGTGAGGTGGAGACACTACGGTGTGTAGCATATGTGTTTTTGACAATCTACTTGTATGACAAAGTTTTGCCTCCAGTTGACATTGTGTGTGTCATATATATATATATATATATATATATATATATATATATATATATATATATGTGTGTGTGTGTGTGTGTGTGTGTACAGAGACATATAAGATGGTATCTTGCATTTCTTTAGAGATTAAATGGCTGTCAGTGAACATGAGACAGTTACTACATTGTCTCAAGATGCCCATATCCACCAAACTGGTTGTGGAGAAATTGGAAAAGTGCATATCTGTGTCAAATCCTTTAGGTGAGTTACAAGGGTGTGGTGCATGAGGGGTTATTAGAAGGCTACTGAGGGTGCTTTTGGGGCTACAGACTAGACTAAGCTATATAATGCTAAATTCAAGGGGCTGTACTCCTCAAGTTGCCTTGGCCACCATTCCTCACTCCCAGTGTGTGAGTGTTGTAGCTCGAGGACCAGAGATGCAGTGGGGGCATACAGTATATCAGCTATCCTGTGCATCAGTCAAGCCATGCCCACCACCCTTCAACACAGACTAGTACATGGAATCTGGTAGAAAGGATTATTTCCAGCATCATGCTATGTTTCCTGCTGTCGGCATAAGAGGCTTAAAATAGTGGATATTTATACAGTAAACTCTCAGTTAACCAGAACTAAAGCAACAGGCACTCTCAAGCAATCTGCAAAAACAAAATCGAAGAAATACAGTACAATGTTCATGTGTTGCACTTTCTGTTTTTCTCCCTGCAGAAACATACCTTACGTTTTTAGCGTTTTATAGTTTTAAAAAGGAAGATGGGAATAAATTCCCCCTCACCCCAATCTGAGAACAAGTCAAACCAAATAAATAGTATAGGGTACAGTATTAGTCAGGCCTGTTTTTAATAGTAATTCTCAAACAACCAGAAACTACAGTTATCTGGCATCTACCAATCCCAATCTCCATGGGTGCTGGTTAACTGAGAGTTTGCTGTAACTAATAATACTGTGCAGAGAAAGCTGTAATTTTGTGAAGCGGTAAAAGGTTGTTGTGTGATTTTTATCAATACATTTATATGTATTGCTTCACTTTTGCCACATAGACGCTGCTTTGCTGCAAAGGAGCACAAGGAAGGTGATATAATACTATTGATATCAGTCAACAAAAACTACAGTTTTTAAATGCAGTGGGTGAATTATTGCTAGAATTGTGAGATAGCACCTGTTTGCCAGTTTCTACAAAATTCTGCTTATTTGAAACGTTGCAGTTAGACGAGAGGGTTGGATGAGAAGTTAGTGCATTAACATTATTGTTATTATTATTGTTATTATTATTATTATTATTATAGTCCTATTGTAGCAAATGTTAGGGATAATTGCTGTGTTTTGTTGCTTACGTAGCAGGTATATTTTGTGGAGTTCATTTGGCGAAGCAATGCACTATATAGAAAAATTTGTTCTTTGCACAACTTTATTCTACTTCAAAGCTGGATATTACATGTAAGTGAGCATTTTTATGTCTGGTGATTTGTTATTTAAGATGTGATGAATTATAACTATCATCTTTAGTGCTGTGTGGCAGATAATTAGGAATTATATATTTAGAAAACTTTTTATTGTAATGTGTTTTGGATTAAGTAGTGTAATACACTTTAGTGTAGTTTCATTTGTGCAGGTTACCAGTTTTACTGCACTTTGTGTGAGCAGTTATTTCAGTATGTCTGTTGATATTTCCTCAGATATTCAAGTGTTTTTTTTAGATGTGTTTGGTGTTGTCAGAGTGACTAAATTCTTTTGGACACGTGGAATTTGTCTTAGGCTTTGTGGTCATTTAACAGTCATGTTATATAACTGTTAGGTACACATTTGTATATTTGTGTATGTAGCTAAAATCCGTGATTTTATGTGTGTGTATGTGCATAAGTATATATCTACACACACATACATGCATGCATGTGTACATATCTGTTTGCATCCGTAGGGTTCTGTTTTTGTTTTTTTGATTTAGTAGTTGTCTTGTACATGTTGGGGCAGCAATGTTAGTGTCTAGCTGTAGCTTCCTGATAATAATATTAGTAACTGTAGTTCACAGTGGGACAAGTAGAGGCATACGCCAAAATAACTGATATACTCTAGTTCCCTTGAACAGGTCTACAGCACTTTTATCAAGTAAAGTTTCCATTACAGATATACATGGACTGTTCTAGGCTTTTGTGGAAAGGAGTACAGTATCATTCTTGACACAGCACTCACCTTCTACCCTATGTACCATAACATGTAGTGAAAAAGGATAATTACTATCTTTTGTTTTGCCTTTTCTGTTCCCAGCTGTCCATCCAATATGCAACATATTCTAATGTGGTTTGTGAGGAGTGATTTTGGCTATTTCTCAAAGAAGGATCACCCCATAGATTTTACGAATCTATATTACAGTCTTGTATGGACTAAATAGCGAAAGCGATTTCGTCGATCCGATGCTGTCGTAATGGCAAGTCTCGAAACATCAAATTTTTTCCCAGGGAAAAAATTTGGTGGGCCGTCTTCAGGACTTTGCCATTTCCTTCACTATGATGCAATCTCAGAGTTGGTATATTTAAGTAGGGGGGTGAAAGCCTCCCACTTCACTTTGTGTTTGTTTTTTTTTTTGCGGAGCAGCAAATTTTTTCCCTGGGAAAAAATTTGCTGTTCCATATGTTCGATATTTTGTGCTTTAGACCTTTGAACGATGAAAGAGCGTTCACTCTTTTGATTATATGATAAGGTAATATAGACATGATTTTACGCATGCTTGGGGGCATAGTTTCATTACTGATGGGTGTTACTGTAACTGTTACAGGTCGTCGAATATTCATAAATTGCACCAAAGTTTTGCTGCTCTTCTCCAGACTGTTGACCATCAGCTCCTGCTGGTGCCTCTCCTCAATGTCCGAGGTCCTGACGTTGATATTTATATCCCCAAGTACTTTTTTAAACAATCATATTTTTTTATTCATTTGCTTACTTTCTTTAAAAGAAAATCCTCCATTACAAGGCCTGTATTTATATCACATTTGTAATTGAGGTGATTTCAGTGAGACATTTACAAGGAGCATAACATATTTAGAAAGATGTTCATTGGTGTATACTAGACTAGCAACCACTATGGCCCTTATAAGCTTAGCTGTGCAAGCCAAATTTGAACTAAATTCTTGATTTATAGGGAGTGGTTTATTGAATGACTGTCTTTTCCAGACAATTTAGCCACACCAGGGGTAAATTTCTGATTGCCCATCCATTGGTCCAAGGGTGATATTGTAGTGTACTGGCTCACTGGCAGTTTCGCGCAGGAGTTGGCATGGCCAGGATGATAGATAACCATTATGGCTGTGAGGCGGAATGGAAATGAGGCATGACTGGGATGCCATGCATATTAGCCCATGACGGCATGCATATAATGAATGTAGATGAGCATCTCTGACTACTGTATGTTCCTGTGAGAATAGTTGTAATAGTTTAAAAGTACCCCTTGCATTTCTGAGTACCCTGGCATTTAGCAGCTCCCTGTTCAACTGCTGACTGTGTGCGCCTCACCATTCACCGCCTGCTTGTAGTCTGGGTTTAGCCTCTTCCTCAATATAGTCGGATCTCTGATTCGGTATAGTTGAGTAGCGGGGGGTGGGAGTGGGGCACAGCGCCCTCCCAGGGGGGTGCAGGGGGCTTGCCCCCTTCAAAAGCAAAAATTGTTTAGATTTACAGAAAAGCAATGCAAATAGTATTAAAATATTCATAGCTTTGTCATACTTGTTTTGGTTCACCCAATTCCACATGCATGCCTTTGCTCATCAGGATGAATATTCATGTGGAGGAAACCACATCATATTGTATATTCATGACAGCAAGACATCAACCAGCTGGGGTGTGGCTTGGGCGAAGCTTGCTACTGCTCATCTGGTGAGCCAGTACACTACAACATTGCTGATCCAAATTACTCTTAAATAGGGAGCTTCACATGGATAGGGAGCCTGTTCCACAAAATGGGAATTGTCTGAGAAACATATATGTCTCTCCAACATGTCATATTTATATTGAAAACAAAATGTAGGTCTTTTAATTTAGTAGTTCTGATGCTGTTTGTTTTGTGGATGTGCAAAAGGTTCATCCAAATAGGGTCCAGGTCTGCCTTGTATGCCAGGCAAAGATCACCATGATACAGAGTAAAGAGACCAGGCTTTGAGATGATCAGTGTAGGATATTGTGTTTTACTCCATGTGCTCTTTTTGTATGGAACCTTTGTGGGTGTTCCACTTGGTGCACGAGTCTGGTCAGGTATATAGCTGTAAGATTGCATAGCTGTAAGAGGTCAAGCAGGGTGAATGTGCCATGTATCGTATGGATGGACAGCAGTCTATCTGCTGAAGAATGGCATACAGAGCAAGAACTGCACACATCAAAAATGACATTTGAACCCTTGATTTAAGAATCACCATGAATAGCAGGCAACAGTAAGGACTGTGGAAGGGTGTACAACTCAGAACTGTGTGGCATTAGTGTAAATAGGATAATTTTGCTATATATGACAGGTGTTTCTGTTCACATGGAAGAGCACTAGCAAGGGACCAGGCGATCAAGCATACATGCAGGAAGCTGCAGTCAACAAAAGGTATTATTGGTAGGTGCAATATGTGTCTTACGGGCAACACCCAGGTTCTGTAAATAAAAGACAACAATGTTAGGTGTGGTAGAAGAAGTTATTTTTCAGTTATCTTTCATAAGCATTGTAATTCCATCTTCCTGATTTCTTGATGTTCTCCCACAAAGTCCTTGCCCACTTTACATGAGAAGCTGCCGCTATGCTAAATGAGTGTGAAATCTAACTGAACGTAGGCATATGTTTGGGGTCCAAGCTTCATCACTCCACTGCTTTCTTCAGTACAGCCTCACCTGAAGCTGGGAAAACAGGGTACCCTTCTCATGGCAGAGAACTGTTCCTTCTTAATTGCCAGTCTATGATGAAACTGTGTGAGTGGACTTCTATGTTGTAGGCACAGTGTTTGGTAATGTTGTAGCCATTGTACTACATTACATTCTGTGGCCCCTGAGTGTGGAGTCAGCCACTGGTTCTTCACCTCTTCATCAGTCACAGTTTATTCCTATTTATCTTAATTTGACCAGCTAAGTGCTCCACAATCCACATTGGGCTGCTACAGGCTATGAAAAACAATCTGTTGTATTACTGATGGCATATATTTTTGAGTTTGTTTCATAAGTCTCGCAGCATTTCTATTAGGTGTGGGTATGAGACTGCTGTGTAGGTCAGACACAGATCTCCTCTAAGTAGTCTGTGTACTACTGAGTACAGTGACAGTGACTTCAGTCTGTCAATGTATGAAGTGGTGGAGACCATGTAATTTTCTTAGCTAGACATCTCTGAGGTCTCTCAAGTGGCTGCAGGTGCCAGGTAAGGTACATACAAAGAAAGCATTGTACTCGAGTATTGGCCTGATGAGGGGTGAGTACAGGGGAGTTATGACCTGTTTCACTCTTGAGGCAATGCCTTTGCTAATGAGGCGAGCAACATAGAATGCCTTCCTTACCACAGTAGACGCACTGTGGTCAAAGTTTAGGCTACAGTCAACTTGTTTTCCCAATTCTGTCACTACTGAGTTGTTAATGTAGGGTAGGGTATTATTATTTATATGATAGTCTGCAGGGATATGATTTTTACAAAATGGGATGATGCATTTTTTAGCACCGAGCTTGAGTCTACAGCTTTGGCACCAATCGTTTATTTGTGTAAATTCCTCGAAGTATATTGACATTGTTTGGGGATTAAAAAATTGCACCTAATTTGCAGTCATCAGCAAACTTAGTCAGCCACAGCCGGTCTGTTTTGGCATGACCGTCTGAGAAGTATATTCCAAACAATAGGGGGCCCAGCACTGAACCCTGTGGAACTGCACTGCTGGCAGGTCTGCTGGTCAAGGTAAAGTCCCCAACTTTGTGTATGATCTGAAGGAGAGCCAGTTAGCAACCCACCTGATAACATAAGTGTTGATATTCAGTTGGGAGAGTTCATCAATGATGCCCGAATGTGGGACTGTGTCGAAGGCCTTTGTTTATTTAAGGTAGGGTGTATGCACACATTTGCCTTTTTTATGGCTCTGGTGATGTTTTTGAAGAAGTCTACCAGGTTTAACAGCCATGACCTGTCTTTGACAAAGCCAAAATTATCGGATCAAGGGTTTGGAGATCACCTATGTCCTTATTTATAGGGTCCATGATGATTTGTTCCATGGCCTTCAAGATAAGGCTAGTTAAGCTTATGGGTCTGTAGTTTCTGTAGTTTGAATCACACTTTTAATATTCTTGTCAAGTGGCATATGACAAATGGAAAAGAAAATCTTACTTGTAAAACTAGCAGTAAAGGATCAGTGACACAAATGCTGTTAGGAGCTGTCAGAAGAAAAATTCAAACGTGTCACATCTGCCTCAGGTGATGAAAAACTTCTTTATTAGCAGCTAACCAGATTACACAGCATGTTGGCCAAGATGATGATCTCTGGTCAACTTATTTACTGACATCAACTTTTATACTGCAAGCAAAACAACTTTTTGTTACATTTCTGACCTTTGACAGTTGGCTATGAAAAACACCTGTGATAAACATGTTTATCACAAATCACCTCAAACCAACAGGAAGTACAGAATGTTCATTTCAACAATGGTAGCTCAAATTTTCCAGGAGCCACAGCCTGCTTCAGTAAATTAACTCTTACTCGGCCGTGCGTCCTTATCCCAGGCTTCACTGAGCTATAACCAAATCTCTTTATTCTGAAATGCAGAAAACAGTTATTATTCAGGTTCATAAGCAATGCTGCACTTTGTTCACAGATGAGGCCCATCTTTGATAGGCATATCCCAACATATAACATGTTCACTTTGCAAGAAGAGGAAAAAGACAAATAACAGTAGATTTTTAAAACTTTTTCTCTTAACATTTCCCCCCTGAAAACACTTTTATTTGTCTTTTATTTCAGCAATATATGGTAAAAACTAAGTTTTTCTTTGCATACATTACTTCATTGGCAAGACAAACTTTTAAACTTCAAAAACATTTGCAAAAAGTCACATTTCAATGTATTCACTTTCACCAGTCTGTTGCAATTGCTGATGCATCGTGTTCGTAACAGCAGAATCAACCAGTCTTTGTAGAAGACCTCTGATACAGGGTATACAACAACAACCACATACCACCACGATAGCCACAGCGACTCCAATGGACACCAGGAAACTGCTGATGAGATGACTCCATTTTCCAAACCACGCTTGTAGAAAGTCTGTAAAGGGATTACTTACCCCAGAGTTCTCTGCCAATTCTTCGAATAACATCTCCAAACCTTTCAAAGCTCGAGTGATACTTCCATCAGGCGCAGTGTTGTTTGGAATATATGTACAACAGAAAGTCCCAAACATCTTGCAAACTCCTCCTTTGGCAAGGAGCATATCCAATGCAATTCGATTCTGCCATGCCACCTGCGAAGTGGCCTCCAGTTGTTCAGCAATTCCTTTCAATGCATCTTTGGTATAGTTCACAAAACGCTGCTGGTTATAGTAAATATAATTGATCCAGTCCACATTCTTATTAGGTTGAATCCAGACAAAGATGGATGTAAAACCAGCTGATATTTGGTTTATTGCTTTGTATTCATCAGGTATGCCTCTTGGTACACCAGTGCTATCGATGTAGACACCGTTATCGAAGGATTGCTTCGGTGCCTCTCTTTTTCTCCTACTCAACCACTTCAGCTTTATTTCAGGTTCTCTTATGAAATTGCTTGCTGGAACTGGGAAAATGTAGAATGGCAGAATTAACTTTACAAGTGCACAAGTTCCCTTCCAGGGAATCGTAAGCCTTGATCTGAGTTTGTTGTCTCCACATAACCACCATACGTCTGCTAAACTATGAGTGGTTTTCCAGAAACGGATTCTCATTGCCATTCACAGTAACATTGCAATAGTTCTGTCCCATATTGCCGTAATTTTTCCCTGTGCCATCTCTGGAAATGGCACATATACGAACCTGGATAGGAAATCGCTGCAGGCGGTTTCTCAGCTTTGCTTATGACCGGAAAACGCTGAGTTTCATCTTTGCGTTTATCTTCAGTTTTGTTGAAGAATAATTTCAACAGACACGTTAGGTTACCTTCATCTTGCATCAATGGGACTGTTGCTAATTGCTGTTTACCTTCAGCACAAGAAATACAGTTCTCACGATGTGCTTCTCGGGTACTATATCTAACCCAAGATAACCATTCACTATGGTGTACGAATCCCGTCTCTAGTAACAATTGTTCTTCTGTGAAGGCAAAATCTGCTTTACTTGTCACATTCTTAAGGCTTTGTACTTTAAGTTGGAGGGTTCCCAAAGGATCGGTTCCAATTGGAAAAGACGCTCAGATTCCATAAACTCATGAATCACTTTCTTGTGGTGACACAATGGTTATAGTAATTACTTCGGTACCTTGGAAATGCGCAATTTTTATTCTCTGTTGCCTGCTTTTATCTTTCTCTGGTATCACTGCACCACTTGTTTCCCATCCATTCACATCTGTTGACCACCAAACATTTGACCAGGACGTACAGTCTCTATTGCACAAGTATTTTGCACGAGTCAAGAAATTATCATTGTTCCATTTAGAACAGTCCAAAATTCCTTCACAAAGTTTCACCTTAAACACAGTAGTAACACCTCTTTTGCGCTTGCAGCACCACCATTCCTTTTTCTCTTGCAACTGTTCCTTCTCGTATGGACATATTTACTTTTGCCACCAAAATCATCATCATGTGACAGTTCAAGTACCAGTTGAACATGGCCATCCTCCCTAAGGACTACCTCGCGCCGTTGGTTTCTTCACTGGGTTTGAGACAAACTAACCCCTATTGGGCTAATCCCCCTTTGTAGCCAGACTTTGCACTCAGAGGTCCGGTGGAGTTTGACCAATATCAATGGCAGAAAGAAGAGTCTTGAGTTTTTTTTTACAGTGGGTGATATGAATCCACAAAGTCCTCTCAGCGATCTTTACAGCCGTAGGTGTCGAGATTAGTACTTGGTATGGGCCTTCTCACCTGGGGGATGACCAATTCTTTCTCTTCACAATTCGGATCCACACCCAGTCCCCGGGTGCCACACTTAACAAGGCTTCACTTCTGGAATCTGCAAAGGAGTCATTGATTACAAGAGATTTGACATTTAGCAGCTTCTTCATATAATCTGCTAGATCCTCACCCCCGTCACGTTCCGCTGGCAATAATCCTTGCCACTGCGGGACATAATATGGTCTCCCAAACAAAAGTTCAAATGGTGTAAGTCCTTTGTAGGAAGGTGAGATTCGCATATACAGGAGTGCCAAAGGAAGGCACGCAGTCCATGATCTGTGTTTCTGCCATCAGTTTGCGGAGCTTACTCTTCAAGACACCGTTGGGTCTTTCCACCAGTCCAGCTGACTGGGGATGGTAAGCACAATGATACTTGAGATCAATTTGAAGCACTTGACCCAACTTCTGACCAATCTGGTTAACAAAATGAGACTCATTATCCCTGTAAATGCATCTTGGTAAACCAAATCGGGCAATTATTTCTGTAGTCAAAAGTTTTGCTACTGTTTGTGCATTCGGATGCTTCACTGGAAAAGCTTCTACCCATTTAGAAAAAGCATCAGTAATGACTAAACAGAACCTTTTTCCCTCTGAGGGTGTCAATTCAATAAAGTCCATACAGAGTGTGTGGAATGGATATGGAGGGGTAGGGAATGCCTGCTGAGACTTTTTAACTCCCCCCTGAGCATGATACTTTGCACATAATAAACAAGATAAACAGAATTGCTTTTCATAAGTTGAAAACCCTTTACACAAAAACACCTTAGACACTATTTGAATCATCGTCTGTACTCCTACATGGGCAGGACCATGGCTAACCAATGCTGCATACCTAAAAAGGTTTGAGGGTAATACCATTTTGCCATCTGATGCCCTATACAACTCATCCTGTTGAGTGATACCATATTTTACCCAATGACATTTTTCCTTCTGTGTTGTTAATGTTTGCATTACTTTTAGTGTCTCTAAGTCTAAGAGGTGTCCGGGCTTTAAATCATTGTCATGTAAAAGCAAATCATTTTCTTGAGCTGCTTTTTTTGCAGCCATATCAGCAAGGGCATTTCTCCTGGAGACAGGATCTTTTCTGTTGGTATGTGCAGAGCATTTACATATCGCTATCTGAAGTGGTAGTTGCACTGCATCTAACAACTGTAAAATTAAATCTCTGTGATTTATTGGTTTGCCTGTCGCAGTAACCATTCCCCTGTTCTTCTGTTGTTGAGCAAAAACATGTACAGTGGAGAAAGCATATTGACTATCTGTATAAATTGTCACTTTTTTACCCTCCCCTAAGGTACAAGCTCGAGTCAAAGCCACCAACTCAGCTGCTTGTGCAGAATAAATGTTTGACAATCTTTTTGCCTCCAAAACTTCAGTTTCTGTGGTGACAGCATACCCTACTAGTGTTTTTCCTACAGTGTCTTTCTTTGCTGATCCGTCTACAAACAAAACGAGATCAGAATCTACTTTGTCATGAATGCTCTCTAAACAAACTTGTGGAGTACCTTCTTCTGGAGTCGGCAAAAGTGTCGCCGGATTAAGAGTTACTGTGTTAGCAGCACTGTCATACATGACAAATGTCGACTAGGAGATAAAAAGGTTATCTTATCTTGCAAAAGTATAGTAGCTACTGAATGTGGAACCGACAGTTGTAATGGGTGAAACAAAACTAATGATGCTGAGGCTTGTACTGCCATGGCGGCTGCCGCTACAACTTGAACACAATGCAGCAATGCCCTTGCAACAGGATCTAATCTGGAGGAGTAGAAAGCTATCGGTCTCTGTTTATCCCCATGTACTTGTACCAGAACCGAAGTCATATATCCTCCCTTACAATCAACCATTTGTATAAATGGCTTAGAATAGTTCGGAAAACCCAAAACAGAGGATCCTGCTATCAATTGCTTAATTCTATTAAATGTCTGTATTGCCTTATTTGTCCACTGTATATCATTTTTAGCTGCTATGGGAGTGTCCTAGATTAGTGCGATCAATGGCACTACTTCCTCAGCATAGTTAGGGATCCAACATCTACAAAAAGTTAGCCACACCTAAAACGGCCATCATCTCCTGCTTAGTTGTGGGCATAGGTGCCTCAAGAATTGCTAGTTTTTTTTTTCTCCAATTGTCTACCTGCCTGCGAATTTAAATAACCCAAGTACTTTACTTGTGCTTTCTACAATTGTAGCTTTTCTTTATTTACCTTATGTCCTTGCTCAGCTAAAAAACTAAGAAGGGCAAGGGTATCCCTTTTACAACCTTCCTGCATGGGTGAGGCCAACAAAATATCATCTACATTCAACAGAACCTGGCTTTCCTCTGGGGGAACAAACTGAGCTAAATTCGCAACCATTTCTTGTGCGAATATTGTCGGACTCTCACAATAACCCTGTGGCAATCTGGTGTAGGTGTATCTTTTACTTTGATAAGTGAATGCAAACCAAAATCTACTCTCCTTATGTAGTAGTATGGAGAAAAAAGCATTGCTTATGTCTATGACAGAAAAATATCTGTTCTGAGGTAGTAAATAATTAAGTAATGTATAGGGGTCAGGGACCACCGGTGCTCTTGGGATCACAGCCGAATTAACTGCTTGTCAATCCTGAACCAACCTCCATGACCCATCCGGTTTCTTTAAAGGAAACTGAGTATTGCAGGGCGAATCTGGGCATTCAACAAGAATTCCTACCTGTTTTAGCTGCTCAATGACTGGCTTAATTCCTTCCTCTGCTTGTTTACTTGGCGGGTATTGGTGCTTACGAGGTCTAAAACCTGACTTTGGAGTTATACAAACTTCACCTGCTGTTTTCATAAGTCCCACATCCCCTTTACCTTTTGACCATAAATCTACAGGTAAGGCATTTAGCGCACTATCTTCCTCTTGAGTTAGGAGGATTTGTCATGCCATTTCTGTTTTGTCATCCCTGAAGTGCACACTTGGTTGTGCCCAAGTCACCCAATTTAATCTCTGCACCTGGATCTGTTGATCTTTCATTTGACTTTCGGACATTGTGTCCCAATTCGTTACCTTTTTTGCCAAATCTACCCAATGTGTCCCCACCGCTTTAGTAATTGAAATATGTGGGCTATAACCTGAACGATATAAAGAACTCATTTCCTTGGTCAAAGTACAGGTCACTACTGTATTACCTTGCGTATTCCAAAACATATCATTCAAAATTATCCGTGCACGTTTGTGCTTAAAGAATTCTTTTTCAAAATCTTTATCTGGTCCAGGGCCTTTCTGTAGAACATTGTACAAGTAAGTGCACCGCAACCTGCAGTGATCCGCTCCTAGATTTAGTTAAAGCTAGGTTGATCAAATCTGTATCATCCCTCCCCGGCCCGTTTGAAATCAAGTCCTGGCTATACCAGTAAAACAAGTCTTGTACTCCCTGTACCACCAAGCCATCCGCTAACCTTCTCGCCTCAATGCCTTTAGGTGTGGGAATTGCCGCTATTCCAAACAAATGCATCAAATTTCTTCCCAGCAAATTAACTGGACAAACGTTCGATATAATTACCCTACACCTAACAGTTAGGTTTGTTTGCGGATCTGTGAACAATAGAGGATGAGACCGTGGTTCCTTATAGATTTTCCCGTTTGCCGCTTTCACAAGGACAAACTCGTCCATCTCTCAGTTCAGGGGCAGAACTGCTGGACCCAAAAGTGTACGCGATGCACCTGAATCACATAAAAACTCCACTTTCTGTCCCTCAACCAAAAACTCTATCATGGGTTTTTGATCATGCATAGCAATACCCAAATTTGCCAGGTTTATGACTTCACAGTCACAATCCTGCCCTTCCTTCTGAGTGTTCTGACATTCATCGCAGAGAAGTCTGCCTCATTATCAACACAATCATTCTCACTTTCTTCTTCTCTACAATAATCACAATAATGAATTTGGTGCCTTCCTTTACTATCATATAGTCATGCGGAGCCCTTGTTCGTAAGCTGTGGGGGATGTAGCCACTCTTCACAGTCGGCAGCAAAGTGCCCACGTCTACCGCACTTAAAACATTCTCCACGTTTTAACCTCCCCTCATATTCCTCTGAATGTCCACCCAGTTTATTTAACGTGTCCCATTTCGGGCCTCCACGTTTTTTTTACACAACCACGGCGCCCTTGCCCCCTTTGGTCCTGTACCAAGTATATACCACCATCATCCCCTACTGCTAACACTTGTACTTTCTTTTTTAAATTGAAATGTCGCTCAGCATGCCGTGCATATTCAAACAAAGGTTGCAGTCTACATGTTCTATGATCTACCATATGCTTAGTTATAAAACTACTTATCGGAGCCCTACAACCCTTAAGAAAAGCGTTTTTCGATAGCTGTTCATACGGACTATCATTGGTCTGATCCTGCGGAATCATCATTCCACAATGGTTATTGAACACTTCTGTCAATCTTACAGTATAGTGATCTACAGATTCATCATCATTTTGGATGCACTGATTTATTACTGTCCAATCTGCTCTTGGACGCCACTTATCATAAATTCTCTTTAACAGATCAGTGACTCGCATGTCTAACACCCCGGAATTATGCTTTAATGTAGTGCCGTCATCTGCCTTACATGTCCAAGCACCACAAACTAAGTGCCAATCTGGACCCAGGATTTGTCGCGCTACTTGTTCTACTTCTAAACCATTTAGATGATAACTTTAATGCATACCCAACTATATCCTCAGAAAACTTTTGAAAATTAACCATGGGATGAGGAATACCATCTGTAGCTCATTTTATATCCTCTCTAGCCCAGGGACGATAAAGGAAAATAGTTGGCTCTTGTCCAACATCCCCTGCTTGTGGGTTTGCAACTTGTATTAAGGGAAGAGCTTCTGAGTAGTCAGAAAGTTTAATGGCCCACCGTCCTTGCCCTGCTGGTCCTGACCTTAACTGCATAGGTTGGTCTACCTGTTGCAAAGCAACCTTGGGTACTACGGGAATTTGCGGGTAAATTGGAGGGGTCACGCTTCCTTGAGCAGCCAATAACCCACCCTGCTGTACAGATCCCACATCTTCAGACTGATATTGAGGAGGTTCCGCCGGTACGGCAGCAGCAATTTCCCCATATGGTGTGGCAGTTGCCTGCCTTTGTACCGCACAAACTGTATGCTCATCCTCCTTATCTAAAAATAAAGCTACTTTTCCACTTGGCACCAGTGATCCCTTTTGATTTATTTTTTCTTTTTCCTGGCACTGTTTTTCTTTTATAGCTCGTTTATTTGCTTCTTCTTACCATTTTTGTGCTTGGTGAAATCCTAATTGTCTTTGCTTTTTAGTTCTAGTTCCTGCATCTCTTTTCAAATCTCTAACCAATTTTGCACAGGCATTCTTATTCAGTGTACCATCAAAATCATATTTCAACTTCCACATTTTCAAAAATTTAACATTATTTTTGTTTAAACCTTTCATATACTTAGCATCAACATTTAAACAGACATCACTCTTACACTTGCAGCAACTCAAACCCATGTTTCCCCTAGATTTCTTATTTTAGGACTGTATCAAAGTTACTTTACAGGGCTTATTATAAAATGGGGCTATCTTAATGGGTGATCCTAACAAAATAATCTTAACAAGTAATCCTACCCACCCTTAACTAAAAATAAAACCCTTGTCGACAAGATTAAATTAAATTAAAAGAAAATTTAGTTTTCATCCTACCTGAACCAGATGAGACTCCGTTTCCCCTTTTGGTTCAGAAATCGTCCCTCAGATAGGTATCAGAGAGCGGCCGGCCTCCTCTCAACGACAAATCAGTCGGAGGGCTTTCAGTCGAGGGAATCTTAAGATGAGAAACCCTCACCTGCAGAGGTTTTTCGGTCTCTCTGTCGGTCTGATCTGTATCTTCGTAGAGGTTTCCGGTCCGAAGGACCAAAATGTCAGAAGAAAAATTCAAACGAGTCACATCTGCCTCAGGTGATGAAAAACCTCTCTATTAGCAGCTAACCAGATTACACAGCATGTTGGCCAAGATGATCTCCTCTGGTCAACTTGTTTACTGACATCAACTTTTATACTGCAAGCAAAACAACTTTTTGTTACATTTCTGACCGTTGACAGTTGGCTATGAAAAACACCTGTGATAAACATGTTTATCACAAATCACCTCAAACCAACAGTTAGTACAGAATGTTCAAGAAGTACAGAATGTTCAGTTCAAAATGGTAGCTCAAATTTTCCAGGACACACAGCCTGCTTCAATAAATTAACTCTTACTCGGCCGTGCGTCCTTATCTCAGGCTTCACTGAGCTATAACCAAATCTCTTTATTCTGAAATGCAGAAAACAGTTATTCAGGTTCATAAGCAATGCTGCACTTTGTTCACCGATGAGGCCCATCTTTGATAGGCATATCCCAACAAATAACATGTTCACTTTGCAAGAAGAGGAAAAAGACAAATAACAGTATGTTTTTAAAACTTTTTCTCTTAACAGGAGCATATAAATACCTCCTGCATGCCAGTGTAGGAATGTGTACATATTTAGATCCACTAATATACCACACACATAGGTGTGGGTACATCTATATACATAAGAAAAGACACAAGTTCATTGACAGATTTGTGTGTGTGTGTGTGTGTGTGTGTGTGTGTGTGTGTAGTGGATGATGGGATCTATAATGACATGAAGATACACAGCAAATACATTTTAAATAACCAAAGCAATACATATGATAAACGCACAGTGACCCATGACAAATGCATTTAGTTATTTAAATTATCTATTTCCTTCTTGATAAGGGGTAAGTGGTCTCATCAACACAGCCATCTGAGTCACAAAAGAAGCAAGTTTGAGAAAAGTTATGAGAATTCCAGTATTGACAGTGAAGTATACCACTAAAACAATTAGGTGCACTGCATACAAATATTTTTAATAAAATACATGCTTTGCTATATATCCAGCATATACAAATTTGACAGATATTCAGGAATGACTTGAATTGCAAGCCGGTCAGTAAGACATAGCAAGGCTATGATTTTACAACCACATGAATAAACATAAGTTACATATTGCACGCACACTTATGCACACAGACTTGAAAATATAGGGAAATATAGAGACTACATTTGCTTCAACTTTCAAATGATGACTGCTGTAACTCTCTTAGTCAAATATTCAGGGAAAGAATGAAATATCCAAACATTGTATTGCAGCGCAGGGAAAAAAAATAAATAAATTGAGTTGGATGGAATCCCTATTATACAGACAGTTACTGTGTGATTCCTGAAAGGTGTCAGCTAAGGGGAAAATATTTTTGGTAAAAGTAGCAAGTTTCAGTGTTGTCAGGCATTATTCTTATTGAAATATTATAAGATTTTATTCTTCTATTAGGACATTTGCAACTCAGTGGGTTTGTTTCCAAGAATCCAAATGCTCAAAGCAATGCTGTCTGGAACTGAGGGGAAACTATTGTGTAAGTACATACACTAATAAGCAACACTATTGCTGAACATATGAAAAGTAATTATCTGTAAAGGAAAAAATAAAGCATGCTGCAACAAGCATGAAAAAAAAAATACAACTGTCCAGGCTGGGATAATCATCCCACTAAGTTTAACCAAAACAAGCGCATACTAAAGATGTAATTTCACTGTTGCAAAGGATGCAGATTTGAGTGTGACTAGTTTAACTAATTTAATGGCCTTTGGGTGGGGGAAGGGAAATACAAAATAACAAACAGTAAAGGCTTAGCATTTTCTAGTAACAACCAAACCACACTGAAGTTTGTGACATCTATCCTGCAGTATGCTAACAACCTTCTCTGAAAATCCTGTCTCTGTGTAAATATATGACTTACACTGCACTAAAAGATAAACAAAGTACTCTAGCAAGAACTGATTTTAGAAACAAAATAATGCCCTTTTAAAAGTATTGCATTACTGCTGTGTTTTCTATAGTAGTAGCAGCAGCAGTAGTTAGGTCATTAAATGCCTGAAAGACTACTTTTCCCAATGGGTAAATGCACAGATTAAACTAATGAATGGGTGACACTGAGACTGTTGTCAGTAGAACTGCAATTTGAGATGGAATTTGGCCAACACCTTTGAAGCTTCCTGCAGGCAATCTTACCCCAACCCCATAAGCCAAAAGTGAGCATGCTCAGCAAGGCAAACCTGCAATGTAAACAAAGTTTGAATCAAAACAAAAAATCCCTGGGATTGTCCTATTTAAGGGATCCAGCTACCTAGGCATCATTGTGTTTTTTGTGCTGATGTAGTAGTTATTGGCATGAGACATTGGTCACGTCCATCTTGGTGGGTTAGGGTTTATTCATGCGCATCTTGTATTAGACCATCAGGCACTGGGGAGACTCGAGGTGTCTCCAAAGGAAGGTAGGAGTTTTGACTGAGTTGCCTTGAAAGTGCAGAGATGCTGAAATACATCCCATTGCATGTTTGTCTTAGTATGTCATGGGCTAGTGCACGGGAAAGGAGAAGTTAGGGACTGAAAATAAAGTACTCCCAGCAGTAGCATGGCATTGCACAAATGTCCTCCATTTTCTGACCAGCTGTAGGTGTGGGTTGGGGTTAACATGGAGAGGATGTGGTGTATCCAGTAGATGTGATGAAAGAAGGGACCTACGTCCAAGCTGATGTCAGCTGCAGGACCCAAAAAAGACGTAAAAAAATCTGCTTTGCTCTGATTATCTTTTCATTCTTCCTCAACACATTAGTTCAAATCCAGTCCTTAGGTCTGACTCGGATGCATACTCTAGACTTTGAATCCAACTCTTGAGCACCACAATACCAACAAAAACCGTTTGACTTCAACAATTGCCTTATTTTCTGGTATCTTGCCAAGGGGATCCAGTATTGGTCTGCCTGGGATGACATGGTTGACAGGCCATAATGCTTTGCCAGAGATGGCCTGCACCTGTCACCCCTAGGGTTCCATATCATGCCTCCCCCATTGTGCCTCTTTTAGGCCATGTCCCAAAGACATACCTTCCAACATAAAATATCTGTCAAAAAGCAAATTGAAGGTTATGCTGCTCAATGCTAGGAGCCTTAATCTGAAAATGCACTCACTGGAGGCTCTCTTCACACTGGAAAATGCCGATGTCTGTGCAGTCACAGAAACTTGTGTCAGGGCTCCAGAGAGCACCCCTGCCTTACCAGGCTATACCTCATTCCACACTTTCTGACCACAAAATGAGGTCTGAAACACCAACGGTGGTGGAGTCTGTTATCTTCATTAAGGATAGGCACACCTCCAGACTGGTTTACCAACATGATGCACTGGAATTACTCCAGGTGCAACTGACAAGATACTCATCCAAGTTATAGCCAGCTATAGACCCCCCTCTGCATGTCTCAGGACACCCACACCTCCTACTTTGACCTTCTTGACTCCATCAAGGTACCCCCTAACAACCCTGATCCTTGGTGACTTCAACTACCCCACCATACACTGGGCGAACTATTCCTGCACTAATGTACTTGCCCAACAATTCCTTGACTTAATCGATTCTAACGCACTAGATCAGCTGGTCTTATCACCCACAAGGGAGGTAACCTACGGGACTGCTGCACCACTCCCATAGTATGCTCTTCCCTGGTGAGATCAGACCATCGGTCTGTCTCGTTCAAAGTTTTTTTCACACCCAACCCCTCCCCAGCCGTAATCAGGCTAAAAAACTTCTCAAAAGCGGACTACAATCTCCTAAGGGAGGGTGTCAGCAGCGTCACACCACCATGCCCTCAGATGATGCAGACAACTATGCTGAACAGTATGCCAGTGCAGTATGCAAACACCTGTACAACTGCATGTACTCTGCCTTACCCATCAGAACTAAAATCTGCTCCTCAAGGAAACATAAAGCTGTCTGGTGGGCATCCTTTATCAACAAGCTTTACAACAAAAGGAAGAAACTGTTGTCCAAGGGTAAAAAGGAACAAATTCCAAATCGGAAAATCTCTCTCCTCTGCCTCAACAAACTAGGTCACTAGTGAAAACCTCCAAAGCCAATTATGAGTTGAAACTAGCCTCCAAAACAACGGGAAACCAGAAGTCTTTCTGCAGTTATGTTAGGAACCTCCATGGCAAAGGCAAAGTTTGTCTGAACTAGTACTTAATACCACTTACACTGATCCTGCTGACTTGACCAACCTGCTGGCTGATAGGTTCAGTGCAAACTTCACCCCATTATCGCCCCTCCCCAAAGGCCCAGTCGACATCCCCGATACTTGTCCCACACTTCACATCTCTGTAGCTCAAGTGTTAAAGGCCCTATCCAAGGCAAAGAACACAGCTTCCATTGGACCTAATAGTATCCTAGTCTGTATTCTGCACTATCTCTAGCACAAGCTACCTTTGCCATTGAGCACCCTATTCAACCACAGCCTAACTACAGGCTTTATTCCAATTGACTGGAGAACTGCCGTCGTCATCCCTTTGCACGGAAGGTGGTGACACTACTGACCTGGGAAACCATCTCCCCATCAGCTTGACAAGTCTGATCTATAAAGTCATGAAGCATGTTGTTATGGATCTCAAAAACAAAGACATAGGCCATCTCCAAGCACTCGACCCCCACCCAATTCAGATTTGTCAGGGGCAGGTCTTGCCTATTGAACCTAGTTGATGACTTTGAGACTGTCACCAAGGCCCTGGAGGAGGGAAGGTCAGTACATACAGCTTACCTTGACCTGGCCAAGGCTTTTGACACAACCCCCCACTCTGGTATCATCGGAAAGCTAACACAACTTACTGTTAATCCCTATCTACTTAGATGGGTGGCCAACTGGCTCACAGATAGGACCATTCCAAAACGAATCAGAGCCAACACAAAGTGTGGTTTAACATTGTTTAATGCACAAAAAAGTATAACAACTTGGGTGAAAGGAAAATATATATCCCAACCACCAAACCGGTTTCGGCTTAATAGCCTTCTTCAGTGAAAGACAAATAAAATACAAACAGGATAAAAAATACAAACATTAGGATCAAAAAAATCCTCTTTAAGTAGGTGCCAATAAGCTTCCTATTGGTTAGTTTATAGATATTAATTTAATCCAGGAGGGAAATGCCCCCAAGTTTAATTATCCATTTTTTTCCTTGACATTCAGAATACTGTGCCAACCAACTTTATCCCTACAATTCCCTATAATATGATCAATAACAGTAAATCTAAACACTGAAGTGTTATGTTTGCAAGTGTGTTTAAAAAGGGCATTGGGTTGCTTTTTTATATCTTATGTCACTCATATGCTCTCCAATTCTAAATTTGAGAGGTCTAGAGGGTTGGCCGACATAAAACGCAGAGCATGTACAAGTGGCCAAATAAATTACCCAACTTGTACTGCAGTTGGCCAAAAAAGAAATAATATTAACTCTTTGGTTTTATTTACCCTATGACAATGCGAACAATGACCGCAAGGGGCATATCCCACCAACAGGAGACATATTGGTTCCAATGGTAGACGTCACCTTAGAGGCAGAGGAGGCCTGCAGAATCAGGATTTCCATGATTCCTTTCTGGACAGACCCTTCCAGTGCTCCTGAAGTGCTGTCTGTCCGTCCGTCTCTGGAGGCAGTTGGACGATTGTACTTGCACTCAGGCACCTGGGCAAATGTAACAAAAGATTCATGGGTGCTAAGAGTAATATCCAGAGGTTATTCCATTTTTGCATTTCACTTTTTGGGGAAGGGAGAGGCTTCCTGATGTTCCACCCAGTCAGAGGAAAGCAGCAGCACAAGAAATTCAAAAGCTGCTAAACAAGAGAGTTGTCCAAGACGTCCCACCAGACCAAATAGGATTCTGAACTTCTTTGACAGGGGACCGCAGACCAATTTTGGATCTGAGCAAATTGAATCCGTAAGTTAGAGTTCAGAATGGTAACGGTTCAGTCCATTCTGTATTTCTTCACAAGGACAATTGGATGTGCTCCATAGATCTTCAGGATGCGTACGGTCACATCAAAGTAGGCATTCTAGAAGACATTTGTGCTTTTGGCTGGTAGCGAGTCATTACCAAATCAGAGCCCTGCCCTTTGGACTCACCGCATCCCCAGGATGTTTACCAAATGTATAGCAGTGGTTGATGCTCACCTGAGACTCAAAGGATTCCAAGTGTTTTCATGTCTAGATGACGGACTTCTCATTGCCCCTCCATGCATCTCCTTCGACAATCCAGGGACTGTTTGCTCCATATTTGCCAGACACCGGGAGTAGTAATAAATTACATAACTAATCCTTCTATTTCAGGGGTAAAATAAAACATTTCAAAGCTTTACTCGAAAAGCTCACCTAGATTCTGCCACAGCTTGCTATGAGGGAAAGGTTAGTTTGCTTTTTTTTTGTACTTTGTATTACTTTAATGTCTTTTCTATTTTGTGTACTGTGATTTGTTTTCTTTACAGTGTGTTTTACTTGTATTCTGCTTTTAATTGCGTATTAAAACTTAGAGAGACCACAGCTTTGTCTCTTGTGAGTCAGACAGAATTTTTTTTCCCACCCTGTTACTGTTGTGTTCTTAAACACCACTGTATTTCTAGTTGCCTGCCCATTTTGTTAATTACCATACATCTCCTTCCTTCTCCTTTCACTGGCTGGTGTGCATAAGCACAAAATTACCATTTTGCAAAATTACTCCTCTTCAACTATTTAAATTTATCGGCCATCCCACTGTATTCCATAGTACCAGGATACAAAAGTGCCCACCCCCTTTCAGTCTGTCTTGCTCTTTTAAAAATAGTGGCTCTCCACTTACACAGCTAAAACTTAAGTTGGCCACTTTCATATCTAACTGCTTAGTGTACAGTGCAGTGTTTAGGTAAACCATTTTTTTCTTCTTACCTTTAAACATCTATTGCAAGACTACCAGTTATTGGAGGAGCCACATTCTGTCTGTCATCTTGGAATTAGTGCTTCTGTTTTCTCCTAGTGAGAGGAGTAGTAAAGGGATATTTTTCTGGCGACTGCTGATCACCAGAAAGCCCAATAACTGCTTTATAGGTGACTTTTTGGAATTTGTGCCTATATTTTGGTCCCAGTGAGAGAAGGAGCAGAGTGCATGTGACTCCTGTTTCTGATTAGGGATTGAGTGTCTTTGCTTAACTTTCCTGATTGGTGTGGTTGCTATTCGAGGCATCTACCAGGAAAAGGCTGCAAGCCTACAGACCCTTGCATCATCTGGATCAAGACTGTGGATCACCAAACAGGCTGCTGTGGCCTTCTTTTCATCTTGGAATTGGTGCTAACATTTTGCTTCTGCTGAGAGAAGCAGCAAAGGAGCAACAGAATGAAGCTGTGGTGAGATCAGCATTAGTAGTAGCCATTCATGCGACTCCCTTATTTTCATAATACTTGACAAGCTATTTCTTAGTTTTCATTATGTACTGCATGATTTGTTTCTAACTTAAGAATATCTGCCTAGATAATTCATCCTTAAATTTTCAGAGCCTGTGTATTATTTTCGCCTCAAGTGTTTGGCAGTGCTTTGTATATACTGAGACATCTTGAGTGACATTTTATTTTTCCTATTAAAGCACTATTGAACTTTCTCCAGTACCTAGTTGCACACAGGACAACTGGTTTGCACTGACAAGCACTGTCCCCATAGTTGTAAATCGGATACTCCTGACAGTGATTGATATTCTCACTCTAGCTGGCTAATCAATAAAAAAAGGGTTTGTTGGCATGGATATGAGCTTTCCCACTGTATCCGTTACTTACTTGGTGGATATGGGCATCCTGAAGCACTGTAGAAATTGCCTCATGTTTGCTGACAACCAGTTAATTCTCAAACAGATATGGTACGTGAGATGTATTTACACAATGACACTGGAGGCAAAGCTGTCACGTAGAAATACTTCTAAAGTCAATAATGTCAGTAGTACACACGCTGCACCCAGCATGCACAATTCAAAACAGACATATTGACCCACATATGCTGAGGCACTTAAATGTAACCTTCCTAAAGCACAAAGACCTCCTAGAAGAAGTACACATAAATCCCCTCAGCAGCCCCAAATGTGGTCTTTCAAAACAACATTGACATCAACAGACAGCACTACATCTCATTGAGCCTCTAGCTCTAAGCCCACAAGGCAAGCCACCACACAATCCCACATTCTAGTCATTGGAGACTCTATCATGCGACACACTGATGGCCCTTTCACTGGGCTGAATAAAGAGAAAGTCACGGTCAGTTGCTTATTAGGGGGCTAGGATCTACCACATTACGCAGGCACTCAGGTTTCTGGACCATAATTAGCAATATGACTCAAGTCCTAGTCCATGTGGGAGTAAATGACCTGAGACGTATCTCCCTAGATTATATGAAGAGAGACATCATGGAGCTTTTGGAATGTGTGTCTCAGGGTGCTATGAACCTAGCATTAAGTAGCATTTTACCTTCTCCAAGGATGATGCTACAATACGAACAAAAGATGATTGACTTAAATAATTGGCTTAGTTTCTGGTGTCATTCTAAGGAGGTGCAATATTTGTCAACATGGAAGGAGATGGTCAACAGACCACACTGCTTTGTCGGGGGGGGGTGTGCACCTCTTCCCTCTAGACTTTCAAATATTATCTAAAACATTGTCTTTCCCCATAGTGCATTTTTTTAGGCAATGCTAGACTGAAAGTACTTCTGACATAGGAAATCAAAACCAAGAAAATCTAAAGGTATTACTGCTCAGTGCTAGGAGTCTAAGCAAAAAAAAACCTCCACTCCCTAGAACTCTCTTTACCTTAGAGAATGCTGACGTCTGTGCAGTCACTGAGACCTGGTTTAAAGCCACACCGAGTACATCAACAGTGCTAGGTTATAATGCCTTCCACACATTTAAGCCAGCTACTCCACAGGCAGGTACTAAAGGTGGAGGTGTGCGTATTTACATAAGTAAATATACTTCAAGGCTGGTCAAACAGAACAGTGCAGTCAAGCTGCTCCATGTTCAAATCACCATAGGCAAAATCCAGTACCACGTCCTTGCAAGCTGTAGGTCCCCCTGTATGACCCAGGAAACCCATACCATGTATAAACTTATTAGAAACACTAACCATCCAACCCAATGTCATATTCATGGGTGATTTTAATTATCCCATTATTAACTGGGAATCCTATATGACACCAAATGTACATGCACAGAGATTCCTGGATTTTGTAAACACAAACTCCCTGAACCAGTAAACGACCCAGCGGTGCAACCATACTGGATCTAGTACTGACTAATATGGGAGTGTGCTGTGCTGCACACCCCCTACTGTAATGCCTTCCCTGATAATGTCAGACCACAAAATGGTCTCCTTTGAAGTAAAAATAAAACCTGGACCCCCAACTAAACCTGGAATATTCAGGAACTATTCTAAGGCTAACCTCCTGCTATTAAGTGAGAAACTGGCAAAATTTCAAGCCCCCATAAACTCTGCGAACACTGCTGCCTATGAAAAACTGTTTACAGAAACCCTGTACAAGCATGTTAATAGCTGCATAGAGGCAGCTGTGCACCCACTAGGAAGAAGTACAGAACTAACTCGAAAAACAAGCCACCCTGGTGGAATTACAAAATCAATAGGCTGTATAACAGGAGGAAGAAAATCATGGCAAAAATTAGGAGGTGCAGCACCTAACAGGATAAAAACACTCATCAGACTAAGCAAACAACTCTGAGGACAAATAGTCTACCAAAGTCAATTTTGAGGTAAGTTTGGCCTCCCAGGCCAAGGACAACCATAAAACATTCTTTAGCTATGTCCGTAGTCTCAAGGCAGCACACAATTGTGTGCAGGGTTCATTGTAAGTGGAACCACTGATATTGAGCCAGAAGAAATAGCAAACCTCTTGGCTGATAAATTCGGCTCTAACTTTACTCCTCTTTCCCTCTCAGCCTTCCCTCAGGAAATATCAAGTATAACTCCCCGTACATCACTTAGGAACAGGTCCTTAATGCTCTCTCTAAGACCAAGAACACTGCATCAATGGACCCCAGACGATATCCCAGGATGCATTCTAAATAGCATAAAACATGACCTATCATGGCCTCTGGAATTACTGTTTAACTGTAGCCTCCAAACAGGTTTTGTGCCTCATGAATGAAGAAAGGCAACAGTCATCCCTCTGCACAAAGATGGGCCATCTACAGACCCTGGAGACTACAGACTCATAAGTCTCACTAGTCTTGTATGTAAAGCCATGGAAAGAATTATCATGGAGATGATCAGTAGAGATATAGTAAACCTCCAGACAATGGACCCAACCCAGTTTGGTTTTGTGAAGGGCAGATCATGCCTACTCAACCTGGTGGACTTCTTTGAGAAGGTCAACAAGGCAATGGATTGAGGGCAGAATCGTTCAAACTACCTACTTAACCTGGTCAATGCATTTGACACCGTACCCTACTCGGGCATTGTTGACAAATTGAAGAGGTTAGGTACAAACCCGTATGCCACCCAGTGGATAGCTAACTGTGTCACAGACAGGACCCAGGAAGTTAGAACTGGGGAGCTGACCTCTGCAAAGAGGCCAGTAATAAGTGGAGTCCCTCAGGGATCAGTCATTGAACCACTCCTTTTTGGCATTTACTTCTCAGAAGTCAAGACTAATGCCACTGGTCTGTGGCTGACTATATTTGCAGATGATTGCAAATTAGGGGCTATCATTGAATCTCACTCTGACACAGATGTTCTCCAGGAGGGGCTGACGCAGGCAACTTGTGTCAGAGCCACAGACAAAAACTTAATGCCAAGAAATGCATAATATAGTATCCATTGGGAAGTCCTCCATTCCTGGTAACTATCATATTGACAACACACCCTTTAGAGTTGACTCGGTAGTCAGGGACTTAGGGACACACAGATAGCAATTTAGCCTTTGACCATCATTTGTCTACAGTGGTGAGGAAATCATTCTATGTTGTGCAGCTTATAAACAAAGGCATGGCACCTCACTTCAAGGAAGTCATTGTTCCACTGTATTCTGCATTCATCAGACCTATCAAGTACAATGGCCCCTTTGATATGTACCCAACTAGGCATAGCTAACAGTTGGAATGTCCACAGAGGTTCCTCACTGAAAGAATACAGGGCATAAGTAAAATGTCCTATGCAAACCACCTGAAGACCCTATCCCTGTATTCTTTCTCATACAGGCTTTTTAGGGGAAATCTACGCCTGGCATATGGGGCATTGTCAGACCCCACTCTGTACCTTCTGCATCTCCACAAAACAAACAGGGCAAGAATTACCTGTTCTAAATACTTAAACCTTCCCTGTGATATAAATATTACCTGCTGGAGAGATGGGTATGTATCCTAGAGACTACCATGTCTGTGGAACAGGCTCCCCATCCACGTCAAGCAGAGTTCCTCCCTAACCCAGTTCAAGTGCAACTTGGGCAACTGGATGGGAAACCGGAAATTCATCACTGGTTTAGCTCCTATGTCTCTAATGGACACAGGTAACCTGTAAATGGTTCATGTCCCAGGCCCATGCTTACACTTATCTAGGGTATCAGAACTGGTCAGAGATTTGAGATTCATGGCTAAGCTTAAAAAGACCCTTGTGGTCATTAACCTAGTAAACACCTATGAATCTATTATGCAAAATCAAAGTTGACACCAGTTCAGAGCCTGGAGTTTGTTGCACATCTGAGCACAGCACAATTTGCATCATTACTAACTCATCACATATGCTCAAAATATCAAGTTCATTAAATTCTTTCTCACCTAACTCCTGTAGCCAGATTCGTTCTTCAAGCACTGGAATCTCTGGCAACTGCAGTATTACTTCCCTTGGCACAATACTGTATTGCTTGTTCTTCAGTGGACTGTAGCTGTTCAGTGATCTATTCTTCAACATCCCCTATCTTTCCAGTCAGACTTGCTCTGATTTGCAGACACCACACCCAGTGCTGGATCCATTTGGGCATTTATCTAGATCAACCTTTGATTTTACTGCCCCAGTGGCCAAAGTGACTACAGACACCTCCCAATTGGGGAGGGGGCATTTCTTGAGAAAGATGGTCCAAGGTACGTGGTCTTTCTCCCAAGAGACCAGTTCACATATCCATGTACTAGCGATGAGATCAGTCCTGTTAGTGTTCCAGGCATTTCAAGATTCTCTTCCTCTAGGGAATATGTCAGTTCAGATTGAAATCAACAAACAAGAGGAAACCCGATCTTACCCTCTTTGCAGAGAGGCCATGAGAGTGTGGCAATGGGCAATCTCAAATGGCCTTTGTAGTTGCAATGCACATAATGGAGAAAACCAGTGTGTTAGTGGGCAAATTAAGCAGGTCCATTTGGATGCCACACGAGTGGTGTCTCAAGTAGTCTGTGGCAGAAGAGATTTTCTGTCATTGGGGCCAACCTTGTTGCAACCTCTTTGCCCCCCCCCCCAACAAAAAAAACAAGTGCAGCAAGTGTTTTGCCCTGATTCCTCCTCAGGAGTCCTCCCCAAGAGATACTGTGGTCCACGTTTGGCCATCCGGGCAGCTTTAATGCATATCCTCTACTTTCCTTGATTTCCAAATTTCTACAGAAATCAATCTGGTTGAAAAGTTCACTCATCCTCATTGCTCCCAATGGCCTTGACAGGTGTGGATGTTCTTCATGTTTCACTGTTGCAGTCATTACATTTGTGCTATCTGCTTGCAATAGCCCTCAGTTGGCCTGATTAACAAAGTCTTGGGTCCTGCGTCAGTTGCTGTCCCTTCTTCCATGACGTCATGTCATCAGGGGTATAAAACATGCAGCCGATGCCATTACATCAGTGTCTTTTACCCCTCGGTGCCTGAAGCAGAAGCAGTTCGCAATTGCCGGTCAGCTGACTCCTGAAATTTTCATTTTCGAGTTTCAGAACCGAAGTCTTCAACTAAAGCTAAGTACCCGGTTGGGGAAACTTTTTCTTGCTCCTTACCGGTGTCTGTAAAAGTTAATAATTGCATTACTTGTGGAAAGCAAATACCTCCTAAAGATTTTCATTTGTACTGCATTCCTTGCCTAGGCACTGACCACGACATACCTTGCTGTCGGTTCTGTGCTTTATCTAATCAGCGCACTGTCCGTCATCGGTATATTTTCACCTCTAAATATTTCGGTTCTTGGTTTAATTATCCAGAAATGTCATCGGTTAGCCATCCGACTACTGGGATTCTGAAAAAATGCAAAGATAAAGACAAGCTGCCGAGGTCCAAAACTGCCGACGACGCTTCTCCTAAGTCATTCGCCAGTTTGCCTGTACTCAGGTGCTTTTGCAGCCCCTGATTCCTGCTACTTCTGATTCGCAGGCCTGTACTGAAACCCATTCGAAGTCTGATATGCCACGAGATTCTTCAACTATGGAACCCGCGGTTGTCTCTACCTTGGATGGGTCCGGAGCCGCTGTGCAGGCACCGGCTTCTGAGGGTGTATTCAGGCCTACAAACTTTCATATTAAACAGACGCCTCCTTCTTCCTTTAGGCCTAAATCTCGAATCATAGCTAAAAAACCAATGACCAGGTCGCATGCTCAGGCCTCTATGCCTAAAAAATAAGAATGGCTGAAGATCTTATAACTCTAATCAGGAGAAGCCACACCTCCCCCCTTCTAAGAGGCCTAGGACTGAAGTTGTTTATGAATCTTCTGACCAGGATTCTGTGTTTTCTGATTCTTTTGATGATCTGGGTTTGCCCTTATCTACTTATGAGAATTCTGATGCAGAGGACTCTTCTCTCTGCTACCCCTCCAGAGGATTTTTCTTTTGATGAAACCTTACATACTGTAAGGGAGCACTTCCATTGGGAAAGCCAGGATTTTTCTGATTCAAAAAAGTGTCGTAGGGATTTCTTACTCTTGCCTCAGCATAGGCCTTTTGCTATTCCTCCTGTACTAGACATTGTTGATGCTTTTTCGGAATCTAGTTTGGCCCCTGATTCTTTGCCTCCTGCTCCCAGAAAACCTGACAGATATTACAGGGTTCCTGAGTCACACAAGTTCCTTTTTAAAAATCCTATTGCGGATCCAGACTATTTCACAGGGGCCCAAGGGCATTAAGGCTCCTACTGCTAAAAATCTTACCCCTTCTGATAGAGACTCCAGGGCGCTGGATAGATGGGGTAAGAAGGTTTACACTTCTGCAACCTTGGCCATTAGGGCTTTAAACTGCCAGTTTTGTATGCTAAAGTATCAGCAACATATTATTGGATTGCTTCAACAGAAAATGATGTTGATTCCTGACTGTGTGGAAAATTAAGAATTACAGGATTTAATGCATTCTGCTGAATAGGTTGGAAAACATACTTTGCAATGTGTATTTGATTCATTAGAGGCCTCTTGCAGGACAGCTGTTATTGGGTCTGTGCTCAGAGGGCATGCTTGGATTGAGGAGCAATCTTTGCCTGATCGTGTTAAAGCTGAATTGTTGGGTGCTCCCTTAAATCAGGACCGCCTGTTTGGCAACAAGGCTGAGGAAGTTCTTAAAAAGATGGAAGATCAAGCTAAATCTATGCAAACTGTTAAAAAGTTTAAAAGTTCAGCCTCCTAGATTTAGTAGGCACTGGCCCTCTAAGAATTGGTCCTTTCCAGCCCCTTCCAGGTCTTCTCAAGCCAAACCTAGACATAGCAGAAACCCCAGGTTTCAGTCCCAGGGGGGACACAAGACTAAACAGTGGGGGGTCTCCACACCCAAATCAGGGAGTAGTAAGACTCCACCCTATGGAAAACTGTCTCAATGACTTGCTTTTAAAATTTCCAAGCACTTCCCAACTGAATGCTCCTTTAGGTGGAAAGATTGGTCTGCAGGCCAAAAACTGGGAACTCATTACCAAAGACAAATTGGTTTTAAATGTAGTGTCCCAAGGATACAGATTTCTTTTCCACACCTTACCAACACCAAGTGGGTGGCCAGATCTACCCCCAAATCAATGGGCAGAGATCCAAAATCAAGTACTCTTCCTCTTAAGCATGGGGGCTATTCACTTCGTACCAGAAGAGGAAAAGGGGACAAGGTTTCTATTCGAGACTTTTTGTGGTACCCAGAAAAGGCAATACATGGTGTCCTATCCTGGACCTTTCTACTCTAAATACCTTTCTGGTGATTCAAAAATTCAAGATGCTGACTCCTCACCAGCTGCTTTCTATGCTAGGCAAAGATGCATGGCTAGCAACACTAGACTTAAAAGAAGCATACCTGCACATCCCTATCAGGGAGTCTTGCAAACGATGCTTACGCTTCAAAGCAGGCTACATGCACTGTCAGTTCTCTGTGCTGCCCTTTGGGTTATCTACTGCGCCTAGGGTATTCACAGAGTGCCTAGCTCCAGTCATTGCATTTTTCAGGCAAAGAAATATTCAAATATACCCATACTTGGATGATTGTCTAATTCAGGCAGAAAGCCAGGACATACTTTTGAATCATCTGTCCTTTGTTCAAAGGGTACTGACTTGTCTGGGATACACCAGTAAACAAAAAAAGAAATCACACCTGGTACCCAGTCAACAAATTATATTCCCGGGAGCAAGCTTGAATACAACTTCCCAGATGGCTTTCCTCACACCAGAGAAACAGATTCTTTTGACAACCTACTTCAAACAAGTGGCCACAAAAGCCCAGTTATCTGTAAGGCAAATACTGCAAGCCTTGGGGTTCATGGCCTCCTGCATTCTTCTAATTCCATATGCATGGCTGCATATGAGGAAACTGCAATGGCATCTCAAAAGCCTATGGTGTCAATATTCACAGGATCTAGAAGCAATGATTCCTATCGTACCTTGCCTGCGCCTAGAGTTCCTTTGGTGGGCAGAGGCCTGCCACGAAAACAAGGGACTACCATTCACACTACGCCCTGCCTCCCAAACCTTGACAACAGATGCCATCAGACTATGCATGGGGGGCTCACCTGGCAGGGAAGTGCATTCAGGGCAAATGGAATCCAAGTCAAATGCACCTACACATAAATCAAAAGGAAATGTTAGCTGTACAGAATGCTCTGACAGCCTTCAAGGACCACATTCTTCCAGGACAACTAATGGTAAAGATGGACAACACCATGGTCATGTGGTACATAAACAAGCAGGGGGGGGATACCCATCCTTACCCCCTCTGCAGACTAGCCATGGCATTCTGGAGCACAGCCTTGAGCTACCAAGTGAATCTACAAGCTCAATTCCTGCCAGGAAAACTAAATACACTGGCAGATGGACTAAGCAAAAACCTCACGGACCCAGTGAAACTGGAACCATGGATTTTCAACATGTTGGCAAGCAAATGGGGGAGCCCAGATATAGACATGTTTGCTTCCCCCCAGAACCATCAATTGGACAAATTTTGCAGAAGGATTTCCCACAAACTAGCTTGCAAAGTAGATGCTCTATCCTTCAGCTAGAAAAACCTGTCACTTTATGCCTTTCCTCCCCTGCCTCTGCTCTCCACAGTACTACTAAATATCAAGCAGACCAAGCCAAGGATGATCTTAATTGCACCAGACTGGCTAGGACAATACTGGTACCCCCTCCTGCACAGTATGTCACGCTTGGCCCCATGGCACCTGCCTCAGACTCGCTCACTGTCTCAGTAGGAGAACCAGATTCTGCACCCTCAGCTGCAAACTCTGAACCTAGCAACCTGGCTAATTACCTAATCTCTCCTTTACCACCCCTCAGCAAATCAGTGATGGATATCATTTTAGAGGCTAGGAGCCCTAGTACTAGAAAATCATATGCTGCAAAATGGAAAATATTTTATACTTGGAAGCAATCTCAAGGGATTAGTGCAGCAGTGCCCAGTTTACCTCAGATTCTATAATATTTGACTGAGATGCTTCATAAGGGCTTGTCCTTTTCCTCCATCAAAATCCATGCCTCAGCCATATCAGCTCATTATAACAGAGAGCCTCCCCTCTTTTCTCACCCACTGCTCAAGCAGTTTTTCAGAGGGGCTAAAAATTTAGGGCCACCCATGAGAGCGCCAACTCCTGCCTGGGACCTTAACTTTGTCTTGGAGAAATTCACTCTTCCTCCTTTCGAGCCAGCTGCTATTGCAGATTTAAAATTCCTTTCCTGGAAAACAGCTTTCCTTTTAGCAATCACTTCTGCAAGACGGGTGTCTGAAATACAGGCCCTTATGGCAGTAGAGCCTTTCATCATCTTTCATGCGGACAGGGTGTCCCTCAGAACCAACCCCATCCTTCGTGTCCATTGTGGTATCCAGTGTGGCTCTTAATCAGTCCATTCATTTGCCTACCTTCTTTCCTAACCCACAGAACAAAGGGGAACGGATACTGCATTCCTTAGATGTGCACAGACAACTTAGATTCTACTTGGACAGGACTAAACCTCAAAGGAAATCTGAACTGCTGGTGGCATTTGCTACAGGGACAGAGGGGGGGAAGCTATTTCAAAACAAACCATTTCAAAATGGATAGGCCACTGCATTCATTTTTGCTATATGCACCATGGAAAACCTATCCCACAGGGGCATCAGATCCCATTCAACTAGGGCTGAATCTACCTCTACATCCTTTCTCAGGGGTGTCCCTACAAGGGACATCCTAGAAGCTGCTGCCTTGGAGTTCTGTACATACTTTCACCAAGCATTAACATTTGCCAATTTTCTCTAAATCCAGAGCTGGTTTTGCCACTGCAGTCTTGCCGGGCCTTCTAGCTAGTCCTAATTCTATTTAAATTCCTCCACCTAACCTTGGCTTTGGGAATCTACCCAAATGTAATGACTGCAACAGTGAAACATGAAGAACATAGTACAGTTGTGTACACTTACCATAAATGTAGATGTTCGAGTGTATTCACTTTTGCAGTCCTGGTTACCCTCCCTCCAGCCCTCTTTCTTCTTTTGCTTTACCTCTACTCTCCCTTACTATGCTCAGAAAGCGTTTTGGTGTATTTGCTTTTTTGTTGGAGGTATAACCTTGTATTATGAATCTAATTGCTTCCCATTAGGGGGGCACCTGACATCTGGGGCAAGAAAAACTGATGTAATGGCTTTGGCTGCATGTTTTATACCCCTGATAACCTGACGTCATGGAAGAAGGGACAGCAACCCACGCAGGACCCAAGACTTTGTTAATCAGGCTGACTGAGGGCTACTGCAAGCAGATAACCCAAATGTAATGACTGCAACAGTGAATACACTCGAACATCTACATTTATGGTAAGTGTACACAACTGCACTTTCTTCTTATTGTGGTCTCATCTTCATTGTCCTCCATGGGTACTGAAACCCTTTGCAGATCTCCTCTCATACCCTTCAGGGATGAGCCATCCCAATATCCAGGCCCCCAAACTAACCGCATGGTTTCTTCACTTTCAGTACTAGTCAGACAGCCCAAATTTCTTCCCCAGTGTGTACCATATTTTCCTTTCAAAAAGATTCCACCAGAAAAATTTACAAAATTTTCCCTTTGGGCATGGAAAAACGATGACCCTTTTTCTGTCTTGGTTTCTGCTGTCCTTGAATTTTTTACTGTTTTTTTTAAAGGAAGAGCTAGATGTTCTTCATGTTTCACTGTTGCAGTCATTACATTTGGGTTATCCTGCTGGCAGGTTGCCCTCAGTCGGCCTGAATTCCAAAGTCTTGGGTCCTGCGTCAGTTGCTAACACCTCTTCCCTGACATCAGGTCGTCAGGGGTATAAAAGATGCAACCGATGCCATTTTATCCAGTCTTTCTTGCCGTGCGGTCCCCGAAGCAGAAGCAGTTTGCAAGTGCCGGTCGGCCTACTCCTGAGATTTTCGTGTTTGAGTTTCAGATCCGAAGTCTTCATTAAAAGCTAAGAACCCGTTAGGGAAAATTTTTTTCTTGCTCCTGTCCGATGTCAGAAAAAGTAAATTGTATTTCTTGTGGGAAGCAAATACCTCATAAGGACTTTCATTCTTACTGTATTCCTTGCCTCGGCCCTGACCACGATGTTGCTAGTTGTTGGTTTTGTGCTAGATTTAACTAACGCACTATTAAGCATCAGTACGATTTTGCATTAAGATATTTTGGGTGAAGATTTAATTATACAATGTCGTCGGATAGCCATCCGACTACCGGAGTTCACAAAAAACACAAAGAAAAAGAAAGAGACAGGCAACTGAGGTCCAAAACCGACGATGAAGCTTCTCCTAAGCAAGTCGTCGGTTCTCGGTGAGGCGCTTTTGCAGCGCCTGACGCCCGCTTATTTAGAGTCGCAGGCCGCTACAGATTCTCACGTGGAGTCGGCCAGGCCGCTGGAAACTCAAGGTACTGGACCCTCAGATTGGTCTGGAGCCGCTGAGCAGGCATCGGCTTCTGAGGGTGTATTCAGACCTAAACAATTGACTAAAACTCCTTTAAAGGCAAAGAAACAAGTTCACCAGCCACAATGACAGGCCTCCATGCCCAAAAAAACAGATGCTCAAAATGGCCAAAGACTTAATCACCTTGATCAGGGGTTCCCATCCCCCTCCTGATAAGAGGCCTAGGCAAGAGACAGACTATGAGTCTTCAGATCAGTTTTCCATTTCTTCTGAATCGTCTTCTGATCAGGAACCCCCCCCCCCCCATGAGGATTCTGATGCTGAAGAATCAATTCCTTCAACTTCTCCTCCTGAGGATTAATCTTTTAGGGAAGTCTTGCATACCATGAAGGGAGCACTTTCACTGGGAGAGCCAAGATTTTTCAGAATTTAAGAAAAGCCTCAGAGACTTCCTTTGACTACCTCAACACAGGCCTCTAGCTATTCCACCTGTGTTGGACATTGTAGATTGTGTTCTCGGAGTCTAGTCTGACCCCTGACTCTCTACCTCCAGCTGCTGTTAAGCCGGACCGATACTACAGGGTCCCTGACTCTCATAAATTCCTTTTCAAAAACCCTACTGCAGACCCAGTAACTATTTCTCAGGGTCCAAAAGGGGTCAAGGCTTCTACTGCAAAAAACCCTACCCCCTCTGCCAGGGATTCCAGGGCACTGGATAGATAGGTAAAGAAGATTTACACATCTGCTACTTTGGCTACAAGGGCCTTAAATTGCCAGTTTCATATGCTCAAATATCAGCAATATATCATGACGCTGCTTAAACAGAAAATGATGGCAAATTCTGAATGTGCAGAAAACAATGAAATGCAGGATTTATTGCATGCAGCTGAACAAGTTGGAAAGCATACTTTGCAATGTGGGTTTGATTCTCTGGAGGCGGCCTCCAGGGCCGCTGTTACGGGTTCTGTCATTAGGAGACATGCTTGGTTAAAGGAACAACATCTGCCTGACCATGTTAAAGCAAAATTATTAGATGCTCCTTTACAACATGATACCTTGTTTGGTGTTAAGGCAGAATAGGTGTTAAAGAAAATGGAGGACAAAGCTAAAGCAAACGGTCAATGATTTCTTACAGGTACAGCCACTTAGATTTAGCAGACACTGGCCTACAAAGAATTTGTCCTTTCCAGTCTCAGACAGACCTCAAAGGGGCAGATCCAGATGCCCTAGAGGCAGATCACAGCCGCAAAGATCCTACAGGTCTAAGGAGTGGAGTGCTTCTACCTCCAAAGGTGGAGGAGACAAAGCACAGTCATGCAGGAAATGGTCCCAATGACTTCCCCCTGCCTGCACCAAGCACTTATCTTCTGGCAGCACCCTTAGGGGGAAAACTAGCACTCTTTTCTCAAAATGGGCACATTATAACTCAGGACAAATGGGTTCTAGACATAGTGTCACAAGGCTACAAGTTTCATTTCCATACCCTGCCAAGGGCTCACGGTTGGCCAGACCTGCCAAAAAAAATCAATCGGCAGAGGCTCAAAAACAAGTCGCAGCTCTCATGGACAGGAGGGCTATTCAACAAGTGCCACAGCAAGAGCAGAGACAAGGATTTTACTCAAGACTGTTCTTGGTACCCAGAAAGGACAAAGCATGGAGACCAATACTGGATCTATCTATTCTAAACACTTTCCTGGATATACCAAAATTCAAGATGTTGACCTAACAGCAGCTTCTGCCCATGCTGGGCAGCAAGGCTTGGCTCGTGACTTTAGACCTAAAAGAAGCATACCTGCATGTCCTAATCGGACAATCATGCAGAGGACACCTCAGATTCAAGGCTGGCTCAAAGCATTACCAATTCTCTGCACTGCCCTTCGGCTTATCTACTGCGCCCAGGGTCTTTACAAAGTGCCTGGCACCAGTAATTGCTTACTGCAGACAAATAGGAATACAGATATATCCTTACTTGGACGACTGCCTCATACAAGCAGAGAACAAAGACATTCTACTACAGCATCTGAAGTTTGTGATAAGACTTTTAACATGCCTAGGGTACACAGTCAACAAAAAGAAATCAAAAGATCACTGTGCTTTGGCTGTAAGCAGCCCCCCCCCCCCCACCACCACACACATCTTCCACTTTCTCTTATTTCCTTCTGTTAGCAAATAGTATCCATAACTGATCAATACTGTGTGTTTGTTAATTTAAACTATGACCCCAGTAGCCTACTGATACAAGGTTATCCTGTTTTTCCACCTGAGAAATTAAGAAAAGGCTTACAGTTTCAGAGCAGTCCTTGGTCAATTGTGATTGTTTCTTAACACATACTTTTCTTGCTTTGTGATTGTTTCTTAACACATACTTGTCCTGCTTTTTGATCGTTTCCAGCCCCCAGTGGTCCCACCTTTATTGCACTCAAACCCCTCCCATCTTTCCAATAGCCAACCACAGCGCTAACCCAACACTACCTCCTCCATATTCCCTCTACTTTCACACCTCCTCAACTGACATGTACAAGCATACCTTTCCTTTGCTCACTGCATGCAGTCTCCTTGCATATCTTACATCCTACCAAAGCTCCGTCATTCCCCCACTTAACCACTACCACTGTACTACTACTCACACCACCACCCATGTCTCACCCATACTCTGCTCCCCTCCCACCAGCTCAAGAACCATCCCTAGGCACCCCCCACATATTCTACCAACTATATTACTCAAACGTAAAGCATCCCTACAACTTAACATAGTAACCCTCCCACCATACCTATTACACACAGAGCACAATCATAAAATTTCCGTTATAAACAAACACATTCAGAAACTGAGAAAACTAATAATCTCATGCATATCAAAACTAGCCCTAAGTGGAGGCATCCACCCCAACCCTGGCCCTACCATCTCCAACCCCAATCCTCATAATCAGACTAGAAACCACAACTTCTCCCATATTACAGCCAATAGAAAGCCAAGTGACTTCCTTCTACTAAGCCTAAATATTAGAAGTATATCCAACAAAGTCCATGAACTCCATGCCACCATTGACTTATACTCCCCAGATATTGTCATCCTGACAGAAACCTGGCTAAAACCTCACATTACCAGTGAGCAAATACTCCCTACAGGTTACGGCATACTAAGAGTAGACCGGCTAAACAAAAAAGGAGGTGGTGTAGCTATAATATTTAAACAGCATCTAAACATCCAGATCTTAAAATCATCAGCTCCACAAATAGGCAACGAAGAAATAATATATACCAACTCAAAATTAACCAAAACAAAACCATCAACATAATTGGATGCTACTTCCCAGCTGGCCAAAACATCCCTCCACTAGAAAACCTCCTCAGCTGGTCTACCCACCATCTCCCCCAAGAAACTATCATCTTAGGTGATTTCAATATTGACTGGCAATCCTGTTCTGGCAACAATCCAGCCCATCATGTACACCTTCATGGCTTCACACAACTAGTCCAGTCACCAACAAGGATAAATAAAAACTCCAGCAAGCACACTACCCTGTATTGGATACTAGTCAGTAAGAACCCCCAGTCATATATAACAGGCTGCTTATCAGACAGCCTCAGTGATCACTCCCCAACATTCCTACTCAAAAAATACCTGTACCAAGCTAAACCTGTCATCTACCGTCAAATACGTAAAAAATTAAACTTTAACCCACTCACATTCATCTCATCCCTCAAAGAATGTAGCTGGCATGCTCTAAAGTACCTCAGTCTAGATGACGCAGTTGAATTTTTTAATACTACCTTCTTGAACATCCTTAATTACCATGCCCCCATAAGATTTTCCAGAACCAAAGCATAACCCTCCCCATGGCTACAGAAAACCACTAAGTCAGAAATGAAAAACAGGGATAAAGCCTGGGAGCACTGGCGCAAAACCAAAACCCCCGCAGCTAGACAGACATTCCTAGAACTACGCAATAGCGTCAAAAAGCTAATAAAACGGGACAAATTCCAGTACTACCAGTCTGCCCTAGACTCCTCACAACACAGCCCCAAACAATTCTGGTCCTCCATAAACTCCATCCTCCACCCAGGTAAAGTCAGTACCCCTCCTCCTTACGTCCCTCACTCCTCAAAAAATATTGCTACCTCATTCAACACACTTCACCCAAACCATACTATCACTAGCTAAACAACACAACCCCCCCCCCCCGTCCAACCCACACCTTCAACTAGTAATCTCCCACTGCCTTCTTTTTCTCCTGTACCTACCTCCAACATAAAAAACTCTTAACTAAACTTAAACCCACCAAATTAGCAGCAGACAACCTCCCAAGTGAATACCTACAAATCGCAGCTGATGCTCTGGCCTACCCAGTATCCATCATGATTAACCAATCTCTGTCAGAAAGTTACGTTCCCACATTGTGGAAAGTCTCACATATAATTCCCCTCCACAAAGGCAGACCCTCTGCAGAACTAACCAATTACCGCCCCATTGCTATTCTCTCTCCACTCTCCAAAATACTAGAGAGATGCATACACGCTCAGGTCTCACACTACCTCCTTACTAACAACCTCATTCCCAGTACTCAGCATGGTTTCCGACCAAACCATAGCACCACCACTGCCTTACTCTCCTTTACTAACACTATCCTTCAGCATAAAAACAATGGTTCTCTCACCTCTGCTACTTTCCTAGATCTATCTAAAGCATTTGACATGGTCCCACACAAACAACTTATCTCTGTCCTCAATAACCTATACTTCTCACAATCAGTCACCAACTGGTTTCAGAGTTACCTATCTGACCGCCAACAATCCGTTGTATGGCAGAATGACACCTCTCCCCAACTACCTGTCTCCATAGGGGTTCCCCAAGGATCCATCCTTGGACCCCTACTTTTCTCTGTTTACACCAGTAATCTAGCCTCTGCCACCAAACATGGCACACTCATCCAATACGCAGATGACTCAACCATCATCTGCTCATCCCAGTCCCTACCCAAACTGCAAAAAGTCACACAGGAAGCCTTTTCCTCTTTTGAAACATGGTTATCCGATGCCCAATTAATACTCAACCCAAACAAAACTAAATTACTCATTTTCCAACCCACCAAACATACTCAAAACAACTCTCACTTTAACATCACAGCAAAAGACAACACCACTATATACCCAACTGAACACACCAAATTGCTAGGAGTGGAAATAGACAAACTAAAATTTGACATTCACATATCCATGACCATAAAAAAAGTCCACGAAAAACTAGGAGCGTTATACAGAAATAAACAATTTCTCACCAAAGCAGCAAAGATTTCAATAGCAAATTCCCACCTTATCTCCACCCTACTTTATGCCTCTCCAGTTTATACCAACCTAAGGCAATGTGATCTAAACAAGCTAGAGACCTGCTACAACAAAATCGCCAAATTCGCCACAGGGGCATCCTACCATAGTCACCACTGTCTCTCACTTGCTGAATTGGGCTGGCTTGAACTCCCTCACCTCCTTCAGTGGTATCAACTCTCACTCGCCCACAAACTAGTAAACCATCCACTAAATGTCCCATCCCTCCAGAATCTACTCCAACCCTATCACACCACCAGACCACTAAGATCCAGCAACAAAAACAACTTGCAGATCACTAAAGCCAATAACTCTGCTGGTGAAGCACTATTCTCTTGCGCCATAGGCAAATTATGGAACTCACTCCCACCCACAATTACCTCTGTACCATCATGCACCAACTTCAAAACTTTATTAAAAGCGCACCTAAAAACATGCTAGCTATCCCCTTGCAGCTCCCACTCTAATATCATCCACCCCATCCAACTACTACCTTTCTTTCACCTCCACTAACTACCTAGATGATAGCAAGCTCAGATGCTCATAAGCCTAGTACTTATTATACAGCAGGAACTTCTCATTGTTACATTTGTTAATGCCTGTTATGTACTTCACAGATAAAGATTCTAGTTGTCTACTGATGTACTATGTTCTTCATCTGTAAATATGTTGTAAGTAATTTCTATGTTAAATTGTTAATCGCTATGTAAGCCAATGTAACTACTGTCTGTTTATTTTACTGTGGAGCTTTTCTCCCCGGGCCTCCGCTGAAAATGGACCCACGTCCAGTCGGACACTCCCGGTCAAAAAATTTAAATACCCTCTCAAGAGATGATATTCCTAGGTGCAAGCTTAAATACAATTGCCCAGATGGCTTATCTCACTCCAGACAAGCAAAGGCAACTGGCTACCTATTTCATGGAAATGGCAACCAAGGCCCAGTTTTCTGCAAGAAAAATTCTGCAGGCATTGGGCTTCATGGCATCTTGCATCTTACTAATTCCATATGCAAGACTGCATATGAGGAAAACTCAATGGTACCTAAAAAGTGTGTGGACACAACATTGCCACAGTCTGGAAACAAATCTAATTCCCTGCCTGCAACAGGAGTTTCGATGGTGGACAAAGGCTTGTCACCAAAGCAAGGGACAGCCATTCTCACTACCCCCAGCCAGGCAGAGCCTAACGACGGATGCTTCAGATTATACCTGGGGGGCACACATGGCAGTAAGAGGCGTTCAGGGCACCTGGTCCACAAACCAAAAGCATCTGCATATCAGTCAAAAAGAGATGCTAGCTGTTCAAAATGCCCTGACAGCCTTCAAAGACCTGCTTCATCTGGGACAACTACTGATAGTCAGACAACACCAACGGTCACGTGGTACATAAACAAGCAGCGAGGCACTCATTCTTATTGCCTGTGCAGACAAGCCATGGCTTTATGGGACACAGCATTGACTTACCAAGTTCATCTGCAAGCACAATTCCTGCCAGGAAAGGAAAATACTCTGGCAGATGAACTAAGCAGAAACCTCAAGGATCCCCACAAGTGGCACCTGGATCCACAAGTCTTCAGGATGATAACAAAGAAATGATCTATTTGCCTCCCCTCAAAACAATCAACTAAAAAGATTCTGCACAAGGACTTATCACAGACAAGCTTGGAAAGTGGACGCCTTACCTTTCAACTGGACAAACCTATCAGTATATGCCTTTCCTCCCCTGCCTCTCCTCCCCAAGGTACTCCTAAAGGTCAGGCAGGAGAAACCAAAAAATTATTCTGATTGCCCCAGACTGGCCACGCCAGTACTGGTATCCAATCTTAAGGAACTTGTCCCAATGCCCAGCCTGGACCTTACCTCAAATACCTCATCTACTGTCCCAGCAAAACATCAGTTAAAATCCATGCCTCTGCCATTTTGGCTCATTACAATAGAGCCACCACTCTTTTCTCATCCTTTACAAAGGCAGTACCTCAGAGGAGCCAAACATTTAAGGCCTCCAAGGAGAACGTCAATACCTGCATGGGACCTCAGTTATGTCTTGGAAAAACTCACCTTCCCTCCTTTTGAGCCAGCTGCTACTGCGGATATAAAGTTCTTATCCTTGAAAACAGCTCTGCTCCTAGCAATAACTTCTGCAAGACGAGTTTCAGAGCTACAGGCTTTCATGGCTGTGGAACCCTTTATCATTTTTTATCCAGACAGGGTCTCTCCGAGAACAAACCCTACTTTTATGCCTAAGGTGGTATCCAGTGTAGCCCTTAACCAAGCAGTTCATTTGCCAACTTTTTATCCAAATCCGCAGAACAAGGGGGAGAAAATTCTGCATTCTTTGGATGTACACAGACAACTTAGATTCTACTTGGACAAAACTAAAGTTTTCACAAAGACAGAACAATTACTAGTGGCATATGCCACAGCATCACAAGGAAAGGCCATCTCCAAGCAGACTATTTCAAAGTGAATAGGTCACTGCATTCATTTCTGCTACTCACAGCATGGCAAACCAGTGCTCAAGGGCATTAGGCCACATTCAACCAGAGCTGCAGCCACTTCAGCTTTTCTCAGGGGAGTACCAACCAAAGACATTTTAGAGTCTGCTACTTGGAGTTCAGTGCATACCTTTACAAAATATTACAGTCTGCCTCTTTACTCTAAATCCAGGGCAGGCTTTGCCACTGCAGTTCTGCAGGGCCTCATAGCCGCCCCTAATGCTGTTTAGCTCCAGCCCCCCCAACCATAGCTTTGGGACTCAACCCAAATGTGTAATGACTGCAACACTGAAACATGAAGAACATAGTACAGTTGTGTACACTTAACCATAAATGTAGATGTTTGAGTGTATTCACTGTTGCAGTCCAGGTTACTCACCCGCCATCCCCTTTATTTTTGTTTTGCTGGAACTTATCTTTACTTCTCTAATCTATACAACCTAGGTGGTGTATTTGCTTATAGATGAAGGTAAAGCTTATTTTGGTGCTTGTATATTTTAATTAGATTATTTTAGCCTACCCTTTTGGTGGCACCTAACATCTGGGGCAAGAAAAAACTAATAAAATGGCGTTGGCTGCATCTTTTATACCCGACTACCTGCCGTCAGGGAAGAGGTGACAGCAACCGACGCAGGACCCAAAACTTTGGAATTCGAGTTTATAAAGTTACTCTAGCTAAATGGATCACAGATTGCATTTCTTGCATCTGTTCTTAGCAAGACATTTCCCTACCTAAACCACCCAAAGCTCACTCAACCAGATCCATGGCTGCTGCTTCTGATTTTTGGTCAAGAACATCTATTAATATTTGTGCACCAGCCACATGGTTGAATGCACATACCTTTGTTACTCTTTACAAATTGGATGTAATATCCAGAAGTAGAGCTGCCTTTGGCTCGATGGTACTCCAGAATATCCTTCCATGAGATCCAGCAAACGTAAATGTAGCAGGGACTCCATGTTCACCTGCTAAACTAATGAAGCTAATGACTAATCTGTGACCAGTAATTCAGAAAACAGACCAACACAAGCCCATACGTAGCAGTGGTGCTGCCTGATGTAAATGGAATTTTTCAGTAATGTCACTTAGTATTCACAGGTATGTCCTCAGACATTGCCTACTGGAAATCCCTTTCACAAAAAACAAAAACTGCCATGTGTGTTCATGTAAAGATGATTAAAACGGTCATAGTTTGTCTGCATTTTCTCTGGTTAAGCAATCACCAGGAAGAAAAATAACTTAAAATGGAAAAGCATAATAGCATCGTCTCAGCATACTAGCATTATCCCTGAATAATACCATACTTCTGTCAAATAAAACAGACATCCACGACAGAATCCCTCACCTAAAGTTGCCATCTTATTAAAAAAGATTACCAGAAAATGTTAATCAATTTCCTTCCACATTATTGCAGAGTTAAAAATTTGTATCTTTGACAGCTTAAGTTAGACCCAGTATATTTCTGGATGTTAGTATGTTTTATAACATGTTCTGTTGAGTTATAAAACCCTGTTTTGTTCTTGGCATCCTTTTTTAGTGAAAAATTTTCTACAAGTTACATGAGCAAAACATGTTGCAAACACTGCATTGAATAACGACGTATACCAGGCAGCATCTGCTGAGCTGGGATTTTAATTGTCTAGTTTGTTGTTGCTGTAGAAAGGTCTGCATTAACTGCTGTTTTCTGACAAAAATAATGGTGGTGGTTACTTCTAGTGTGTGCGCAAGATAGAATAGTTTTCATTGTAGGAGTAGGTTACTCATGCACAAATAACTTAATCTGAAGTAGTTTACTTCATTTGGTCTTCAACCTGTGGGATATCGGATCTGAACTGGATCCAAGCTGGCAACTTTACTACCATCTGCTCTGAGCTCCAAGCTCCTCCCCTTACCCATAATACACCTCCACTACCTTCCAACCCCCAGATCTCGTTTGCCACAGCTATCTGAAGCATCGTGATGTCAAGAGCTCCAGGTAGTAAGTGGGTTTAAAGTTTTTGGAAAGTCTTTCTCCTTTTCTGTAGTTAGATTTGTGTTGGTGTAGTTTCCCCTTCTCCTCCCCTCGCTTGGTGCGTCAAGTTATCGTTCTTTAGAGTTGTTTAGCTTAGTTCTAGTAGGTTGTCAGTGTGCTGCTTCCCCCTCCCCCTCCCCCTCTGTGATTTCCGTGTGTGTGTGTGTGTGTGTGTGTGTGTGTGTGTGTGTGTGTGTGTGTGTGGTGTGTTCAGTGTGAAAAAAATTTTGCTGCCTGTATTGTTTTTTCCACTGTTGTGATGGCTGTTAAGCCTATATTTAAAAGATGCACCGAGTGTGGCTGTAAGTTGTCCCCTGCAAATGGCCACACTCTTTGTGTAATGTGCTTGGGTGTGGCCCACCTTAACACAGACTGCTCTATATGCACAGGTTTTAACCTGTGCGCTATTAAAGACAGGAAGGCGAAGTTGGCCCTGAAAGGTCGACTTCCCTCTTCTGAGGCGGTTGTCTCTGCTTCGGACACAGCGGCTGCTTTGGCTACCTCTCCTTCTCTTGCCCTTGCTTCTCCTCCCTCCCAGGTTGGGACTCCACCTCTCATGTCAAAGCCTGCGGAAGCAGAGCATAAAAGGGACAGGGAGAAGGAGAGAGAGCCAAGACCAAGGACTGAAAAACGCAAGAGGTCTCCGGACCTCCCTTCACCGGATAAGACTCCTAGGATCCATGACTCCCCTCTGCTCTGATCTCCGAGGTTTTCCCTGAAGCCGGAGGAGACGTGCTGTACTTCTAGGGCCTCGGTGCCCTCACCCACAAGGTCGGAATCCGTGGCCTTGTCGAGGTCCACCCTGTCTTTATCTGAAGTCAACATGCATAAGATGATGAGGAGATTCATTTGTACTCAGATCCAGATAGGGGTCTTGCTAGCCCCCTCTCCCTCAGGAGGGGGGAGCTAGCTTCCTTTTTTGCAGCCGATTTCTCCTTCTCCAGTCCGTCCACCAGGTTCGGAGTACTCTGATCCGAGGATGACTTTAGTCAGGGGGTTGGTGCCGATGGTACCTGCTTCCTCGACGCCGACAGCTGCCTGGAGCGTGTCGGATCCGTCCAGCTCAAATCTGAGCCACTCTCGGAGCCAGAGCTTGGGTGTCAGATCCAAGGATGTGGAACTTTTTTCACTGGCTCAGCCTTTGTCGGGCCAAGTTCCCTCCCTCGGAGCTCCTTCTCCTTTGGGTCCGGCTCAGATTGTTGGACCCGGGGAGACTGGCCGCCTTATTGGTTCCACAGGAGGTTCACTCTCCCTTGGCATTTGTGGTAGAAAGGGTTCTCTCTGCTGGGTCGAGACCCCTGACTGTCCCCTCGGACTCTGCCCAGATCCCTTCGGCTCTTTCTGTGATTCCCACCATTTTACCAGAGGGACAGCCCGTGCTCGAGGACCCCCAGACTATTGCCCCTGAAAAACAAGTGGCTTGCGAATTCCACCCTGGAGCCCCCCACCGGAGAGGTGCCTCGCAAGCATACACGCAAGAGGAGGCACTTGGACCCCCCCCCTCACCAAGGATACGGACTTGGATGGTGGAGGAGGTTTCCCCTAGGTCACCTTCCGAGGATGTCTCCTTTGGAGACCTCATGAAAATCCTTCGCCAGCAGGGAGGTTGTTCTGCCCCCAAACCTTCTTCTGACGAGTCTGTGTTCCTGGAGGCTTTCGGCACAGGCCCATCTACTTCCTGGGTGTCCCCTCCCATGGATCCTTTGGTGGACCTGGTCACCTCGCAGACATGGAAGGAGCCGGACACCATGGAACCAATTCCAAAAAGGCCTGACAAGATTCAGAGTCTTCCCTCGTATAGGCCAGCATGGAATAAGGGTCCCCCCCGTAGACGCTATGGTGGTAGCAGCAGCCACCAAGTAGGAACTAGCCCAGGAGAGTTCCTCAGTTCATCCTCCTGACAGAGAGTCGTGGATGATGGACCACCTAGGGAAGCAGGTTTACGCTTCCGCTACCTTTTCGATTAGGGAGCTGAACTACCTGGCTCATGTTACCAGACTCCAACGCGACCTGGTGAAGGAGCTGGACGAGTCTCCCCTTACGTCCGTGTTGCAGGAGGACAGGGTCTTGTTCTCCGTGAGGATGGCCACTTTGAAAGCAGTCTCCAACACATCCATGCAACTCCTTTCATGCGCTACTGAAGGAGTGGCTAGAGCAGGTGGGTCTGGATTATCCATGAGGTGCAACGCCTGACTCAGATTGTCAATTTTCAGAACCTTTCAAGGCGTCCTTTGACAATGCCCCTCATGATGGCTCTACTCTTTTTGGTAAGATCATCAGAGACGTTAGTCCAGAGTGAGTAGGATGGGAAGACACTGTCTTCCGTCGGGATCCGTATTTCAAACCCTCCAAGGTCCTTTTCCCGGAAATGAGGGCAAAAGAAGATGTGGTTCTGGAAGTCATAGTATTCCCGGGACACTCAGGGCTCTTCTTCCCCAGAGGCAGAGGGGGACAGAGTGGATGCTGGCCCAGAGACAGAGGGGGGTCCAAGGAATTTTGGGTCTCAAACCTTACTTGGACAGACCCAGGCAGCAGCCCTGAGGTGTGGCCCAACTGCTCTCTTCTGGAGGCAGTCTGGGGACTATTGTCCTTGCAGCTGGCGGTGTGGGAGTCCAAAACATCAAACCGCTGGGTGCTTCAGATAATATCCAGAGGGATACTCTATTTCTTTTTTGGTTCCCTCCAAATCTCCCAGAAACCTTCTGGACATACCACTCACACAAAAGTAGTAGCCAGCACAGGAAATTTCCAAGCTGGTAGAAAAACAAGACATTGAAACCGTCCCCCAGATTAGTCCGCATCGGGCTTCTACTCCAGGTTCCTTTTGGTGCTAAAGAAAACGGGGTATTTAAGGCCCATTCTGGACCTGTCTACCCTGAATTTATCAGTTGCCAAATAGAAAGTTCCGGAATGGTCACACTACAGTCCATCATGCCATTCCTGCAAGAGATTGACTGGATGTGCTCATTAGACCTCCAGGATGCTTACTATCACATAAAAATGCACAGAAGCTCCATGAGGCTCCTCTGCTTCCGGCTAGGAGTTAATCATTACCAATTTCAAGCCCTACCCTTTGGTCTCACTACAGCCCCCAGGTTGTTCACCGAAGTGATGGCAGTGGTAGCGGCTCACCTGAGGCTTCAGGTATATCCGTACCTGGACAATTGGTTCCTCGCTGCTCCCACCAGGCGTCTACTCTCCCAAACCAGGAATTATTTCTTGATCCTTGTCCTGCCTTGGGGGATCACAATCAACACATCCAAATCACTCCTAGATCCTGTACAGGTGATAGACTACATTGGCGCAAGGATAGATACCTTACAGTGCAAAATCTTCCTGACCTCGGCGAGAGTACAAAACCTGAGGATGCATGTCTCTCTAATCTACCATTCTTATCTCCCAACCGTGGAATTAGTGTTGAGGGCCTTAGGTTTAATGGCGCGACCATAATGCTTCTCCTGTGTGCCGTGTATGAGAATTCTACAGTGGACTTTAGCTGTACAATGGTCCCTGTTGAACTTCATTGGCGTATCCGGTACAACTCAGTTGTCTTTTGGTCGTCCCTCATATGGTGGATGTGTTCTCTGGACATCTTGGAGGGATACCCCTTTGTTCCAGCCCAAGCCACAGTAACCACGGATGCCTCCCAACTCGGGTGGGGGGTATTGTTCGGGCAGGACAGTCCAAGGCCTGTGGTCCCCTGTAGAGACCATCTTGCACATAAATGTTCTAGAGAAGAGAGTGGTCCCTTTAGTGTTGCAGGCCCTTCGTGCCTTTCTTCCTCTGGGAACAATTGCAATTCAGTCAGATAAAGTCATTGGTCTCGTATATCAATAAACAGGGAGGGGCCAGATCTTATCCCCTTTGTTGCGAGACCATGAGAGTGTGGGAATGGGCACTCTCCACCGGTTGCTTTCTCATCACAATGCACATTCCAGGTTGGTCAAACATGCTAGCGGACAAGTTGTCGGACTATTCTGATGCCTTACAAGTGGTCTCTGAATCTTTCAGTAGCGGAACAGATCTTCCAGGAGTGTGGTCAGCCTTGCTGTGATGTCTTCGCATCTCCTTCCAACTCGAAGTGCAGTGAGTTTTTTTGCTCTGAACTCCCTGCCATGGGAGTCCCCCAGAGATGCTCTAGTACATGCTTGGCTTCCCAGTCTTCTGTATGCTTACCCTCCAGTACCTATTATTCCAAGCTTTCTATAGAAAGCTCGTCGACTGAGGAGCAAAGTGATCCTCATTGCCCCGTTTTGGCCTCACCAGGTATGGTTTCCCTTCCTTTGGTCTCACCTTCTGGCTTGATCTTGGATCCCATTCAGGATCTGATTTCACACCCTTTGGGGGTTCCTTATCCGAATCTGGACAGTTTGAAGCTCACAGCTTGGCTGCTCCAGTTCCTGTGATTGCTAGGACTCCTGGATTATCCTCCTCAGTTAGGTCTATTTTGGTGGCTGCTCATAAGTCTTCGACCAGGAAGGTTTATCACAGCAAGTAGAAGCATTTTTCCTTTTGGGCCCGTCAAAGGAGTTTCGACCCCTTCACAGCTCCTATTTCCACTATTCTTGATTTTCTAGCTGAGATTTTTCATCATGGAACTAGTTCTTCTACTGTCAAGGTTCAGTTGGCTGCCATTTCTCTTTTTCATGTGGGTGAGAATTCTGCCTCTTTAGCCTCCTCCATGATGTGTAATGTCTTTCTTAAAGGCACTTTTCTGTTATGCCCCCCGGTCAAGGATCCCGTTCCCCCATGGGTCCTTACTATGGTTCTTCAAGCTTTTATCGCTCTGCCTTTTGAACCTGCTGCAACCACAGATTTAAAATATTTATCTTGGAAAACATTTCTGGTGGCTATTACCTCTGCCAAAAGGGTTTCAGAACTGCAGGCCTTATCCATCAAAGTTCCTTATATGACTTTTCACAAAAATAGGGTTTCCCTTCAGACCAGTCCATCCTTTCTTCCTAAGGTGGCATCACCAGTCAATATCAATCAGACCAATTTGCCTGTGTTCTTTCCCAATTTAACAAGATGGAATACAAACTCCACCTGCTTGGATGTTCATAGGCAGTTATGATTCTATTTACACAGGACTAAAAATTTCCGTGAATCTGATCAATTGTATCCTTCTGCAAACCTTTTTTGGGGAACGTATCTCCAAGGTCACTATTGCTAGATGGATTTCTTCATGCATCCTTCAGGTCTATAAGGACAGAGGCATGTCTCCTCTGGGTCAGGTGAGAGCTCACTCCACTAGATCTATGGCTACGTCTGCGGCCTTTTGGTCTAGAGTTTCTTTGGATGATATTTGTTCTGCAGCTACTTGGTCCTCATACATTTACTTCTCATTACAAATTGGATTTGATTTCCAGAAGGAGAGCATCCTTTGTTTCCACGGTGCTCTGGAATATCCTTCCATGAGGGCCACCCAGGAGTTTAGTAGCTGAGGACTCTGCCCCACAGGTTGAAGACCAAATGAAGTAAACTACTTCAGATAAAGAAGTTATGTACTCACCATAACGTTCCATCTGAGTAGTTGTACTTCATTTGTCTTCAACCGTCCCTCCTTCCTCCCCCCTGACCTTGGCATATGAACAGCCTACGAGCTGCAAGTTATAGGTCATAATTATTTTTTCAGGTCTGGTTATCAGTATATGATTCAACAAACTCGATCTGGGGGTTGGAAGGTAGTGGAGGTGTATTATGGGTAAGGGGAGGAGCTTGGAGCTCTGGGCAGATGCTAGTAAAGTTGCTGGCTCAGATCCGATTCGGATCCGGTATCCCACAGGTTGAAGACAAATGAAGTAGAACTACTCAGATGAAGCATTATGGTGAGTACATAACTTCTTTTTTCCAGCTTATGCTACTTGTATTTCAGTTCATGAAGCATGCTGTAAACAACCATTGCATTCTCTTGATTATTTTTTTTAACTTAGTGTCTTATTTGTGAGTTTTTTTTCCCAGTATGACTTTTCAGCTGTCTTGGATCATATTAAAATTGTAATTTTGTAGAACCTTTTTTCTTCCCCTTAAGGAAATTCTCTTGCTTTTTTGAGGTATTTTTTTTAATGTCATATTTTTATTGAATCACAATTTATATAATCTCATAGGTTCCCATAACTTAATAGAAAAGTAAACTGAACCATAGTGATATTTTTCATTGTTCTGAGTCTGTGTGTGTGTGTGTGTGTGTGTGTATATATATATATATATATATATATATATATATATATATATATATATATATATATATGTGTGTGTGTGTGTGTGTACATGTATATATATATATATATATATATATATATATATATATATCCATTAATAGAAAAGTAAACTAATCATTGTGATATTGTTCATTGTTTTGAATCTGTGTATGTATTTTTATAACAGTTGCCATTTGCTCCAGTGTTGTTTAAATTGGTTCCTGCCTTCCCTTAAAGATTGCCCTTCCTCCTAAACATTATTATGCATTTATTGTTCCCACAAATTCCATTTATTTCTGTGTAATCTAGCAATTCTATCTCTTGTTCTTTTATCCCCATCTGTATTTCAATTATAGTTGGTTTAGATTTTTGAGTTCCATTAAACTTAGAAACATCTTACTATGTTTAGACAATACAAAAGCCTCTGTCTAAGCACAAAATAATAATTTACTTGGTGACAACTACTTGTTTCCAAGGTTTCTATGACAAAATACTCCTAAGGAAACTTTTTTTAAAATCTGTCTACTCGTTATACTTTCAAAACACAGGTTGCCAATAACCTGTCACTTTCCCGTCACACCTCCAGCATTTGTTGTCTACCTGAGGAAAAATTGCCGGAATTCTGCTTGGGGCATAAACATACCAATGCAAACAATTCCAAGCAAAAATCCTAAACCATCTGGACTTTTCATATTCATGAGTTTGATAGATATCCTTCCACGGTTCTTTTGGGAAGAGAGATGGAAAGTCAATTTACATTTTTTTTTTTTTTTTATCCTACTCTGATTTTTATAGATGTTCACCATTAGACCATTGTTGCAGTAGGCTAAGCTATACAAGTTGTATCCTGCATAGGATATAATAGCTGGCTAGCTTCCAAAGCTTTAGGATAATTTTCACACACTGACCATTGATGGCTAAGGTAGCCAAGTGATAAAATCAACAGTCTGGGTGCCAAGTCCTTCTGAGCTTTCCTGTCTCCAAAGTGTGCTTCTCTTGCAGTCTTTCAAGGATTGATGGGTAGCATGTGTTTCTGCTTTGCTGGGGACGATAAGTCCCTTTTGGGAGAAAAGCTACCAGATTTTTTTTTTTTTTTCTTGTAAACATTTTTGCAAAAGAACTGATGTGATGTTGTCCTATCTCTCCTTCATTCTTAATAGGTTGGGTTCGGATCTGATCCTCTGATCCGACTCTGCCTTTACATTTAAGCTCAAGGTCTTCTGCCGACTCTTGGCTATACCGTATCCCAGCATGCACCAGAAGCCTCCCCCAGATCTCATTTGCCACTAAACAAGATCAGGTGCTCATTCTGCTAGCTCTGGTTAAGTATAATCTTTATTTCTCGTCATCATTTGAAAGAAAGTTCTTGCTGTGTGTTATTTAAATTTATATAGTTAGTTTTTCTACTGAATAGTTTTATTTTTGTTTTTTGTGGCTTTTTTCTGCTGTTGAACATTGTCTTTCATTCAGGCCTTGTCCCTCTCCCAGCTTTTCCTTTCAAAAGATAAATAGCCCATTTTAAGTTAGAGGGCTCTTATTCCTGCTGTTTGTATTATTTTCTGAAGTCCCTTTGAAGACTGTTCATCTGTTAGAGAACTGCCTTTCCTTTTAGCCCATTTACGTTAGAGGGCTTTCTGTTCCCCTTTCTGTCTCCCAGGCATAGCCCGTTTAAGTTAGAGGGCTGTGCCTCCCTCTCTTAACCTCTGTTCCCCTTTTTCCCTTCAAATAACTCCATTTCTATTTAAAAAAAAAAGTTGCAAAAACTTATTTTTCTAGTTTTTTCTCTGTAAAAATGTTTAATAAGGATTCAAAACCAATGGGTTTCAAAAAATGCGAGGGCTGTGGGCAGAAAATCCCCTTAAGTGATAGTCACACGCTTTGCGTCTGTTGCCTTGGAGCTGTCCATCTCCAGGAGTCGTGCTCTATTTGCCATGCTTTTAACCACAGAGTGCTGCCAGAGAGGAAGAACAAATTGATATTGAGAGGACTATTAAAAACTCCCTTCTCAAAAACTTTAGAAGAAGGTCCGGGTTTATCTAAAACTGGCAAGTCTCCAACTTCAAAATCAGACAAGTCTGGGAAGAGCTGTTCCTCTTCTACTTTATCTGAATCGTAGAAAAATGTTTCATAGGTAGATACTAGGCTGTCAGCCCAAGGGCCTAAGTAAGACTAGCCAACAAGTTTCCCTGGCTTACACCACCTAAGAAAGTTATTTTCCTGTGTCCCTGTCAAGCAGAGCCACAGAAGTGATCCCCGGAGTGTATTTCCTATTTCCCATCCACTCATCAAGATTTTTCTCAGAGTGCTAATGAGGAACTGTTTGACATAGCTGGCTTGTTTGAGTATGGGAAGTCTCTGGGACAGGAATCTATAATTCCAGCATGTCCTGTTTATTGTGGTGACAAGGTTTAGGTCCCTAGAGCATATAGCTCGGAGGGATTGGGATTTCTTTGTGTAGCATGTCCAACAGCTCTGGGTTTGATATAGCTTTATATGTTAGGCAGAGATCACCTCGGAGTAGGCAATATGCTACAGAGTAAAGCTGGAGTCTTTTGAGACTGTTAGTGTAGGTTATCTGTTTGAGGCCAGTAATCCTCTCTGTGAGGTACTTCTGTGGCCTTTCCAGCTGCTGCAGATGTCTTGTGAGGTACATTCCAAAAGGGTCGTTGTACTCTGTAATGGGTTTAATGTGCGTTGAGTAGAGAGGAACAATGACTTCTTTTTATCTTGGATGAGAACCCTTTTGTGATGAGGTGTGCCACATAGAAGGATTTTCTGACTACTGTGGCAGTGTGATTATCAAAGGAAAGATTACTGTCCACCTGGGTCGCAAGGTCTCTTATCACATTTGGCATTAAATACAGTGCAGCCTATGTGGTAGTTCATGGGTACAGAGTTTTTACCAAAGGGGATGGCAATGCACTTTTTGGCATTGAGCTTGAGGCCATGGCTCTGACACCAGGCATCTGTCTCAGTGAGGCCCTTCTGTAGAATGTCCACATCATTTGGGGACTTGACTATGGCTCCTAGTTTGCAGTCATCTGCAAACTTCATTAGCCAAAGGCCTTCTGTGTTGGTCTGTTCTTCAGAGAAGTAGATAGCAAACAGGAGAAGTCCCAGGACTGAGCCCTGTGGTACTCCACTTGTCAGTGGTTTCAAGTCAGATTTAGAGTCTGCAACTTTTACAGTGTGGGTTCTGTCAGTGAGCCAGTTGTCAACCAGTCTTGTGACATAAGTATTTATACCTAGTTTAGTTATAATTCCAGAATGGGGGATGGTGTCGAAAGCCTTGGCGAGGTCAAGATGGGCTGTGTGAACCACCTTACCCTCGTCTATGACTTTGGTGACTGCCTCAAAGAAGTCAGTCGGGTTCAGGAGGCACGATCTGCCTTTCACATACCCGAACTGGGTGGGGTCCAGAGTTTGGAGGTTACTAGTGTCTTTGTTTGAGTTCCATAATGATGCGTTCGATAGCCTTACACACCAGGCTCGTCAGGCTAATAGGGTGATAGTTCCCGGGATCAGTGGTGGCTCCCCCTTTGTGGAGTTGGATAACTGTTGCCGTGTGTCATTTAGTGGGCACAAAGCCTGACGTGAGGCTATGATTGAACATGGTGCTTAAGTGGGGAGCCAGTTCATTTTGAAGTTCATGTAAAAATGCAGCCTGGGATGTTGTCCGCTCCCATGGATGCTGTCCGCGCCCATGGATGCTGTGTTTTTAACTTTAGAGTGTGCAGCTTTTACCTGAGTAGTTGTGATTACAGGGACTCTGCATTCTTTCTGTATAGGTATGGCCCCTTTAGGGGGTGGAGGTGGGGGGTAAAGTTAGCATTGAACCTATCTGCCAGGATGTTGGCAGTATCAGTTGGTTCACTAATTTTCATGCCGTTGAGCTGTAACTCAGAGCAGATCTGGGTGTTGCCATTGAGATTCTTGACATCGCTATAGAATGCTTTGTGGGTGTCCGTAGATTCAGTGGCAGTTTTGTTTTCATAGCTAGCTTTGGAGGATCTTGTAAGGGATCTCGCCTTCTTACTGAGGCTGACCAGGGAGCTCCTCCACTCATGGGATTTTACTCTCTTTTGCAACAGTTTCTTCCTACTGTTGTAGAGTTTGTTTATGGCAGGGGACCACCAGATTGTCTTTCTTTTTTTGGAGAATAGTGCCTTGGTTCTGTTTGGGATAGCACGATCCATGTAGTCATGTAATTGCTTAGAGTGCATTTGTGTAGGATTCAGCAGTCGTAACTGTATTGTCCATCTGCACGGGTGTCATGAAGTTCGCCACTTCTGTCTTAAGCATGAAATTTGCTTTGGAGAAATTTTTTACCGTGGTTTCCTTAATGGGGGTGGGGTGGGGGTGGGATGTGGATATCTAGGGTGATTAACTTATGGTCGGATCTGACCAACGAGGAGTTGACTTCAGGTGTGGAACACTGGTCAGTCATGTTGGTAATGACTAGGTCTAGGATATTGTTGCCCCTGGTGGGGGTGTGGATAAGTTGATCCAGGGCATTGGAATTTATGAATTCCAGAAAGCGTTGAGCGAAGGAGTTGGTACATGAGTAGTTTTCCCAGTTAATGGTGGGGTAGTTGAAATCACCCATTATTAGGGTGTTTGGTTGAACACTAATATTTTCCAGTATATCAAGAAAAGAGGAGTGGGAATCCTGGGGCATGGTGAGGGATCTGTAGCAAGCTACAATTTGGATTGCAGTTTTGCCCAGAGTTACTTGCACTTGGATAACCTCGGATGCATTATGCTGAACAACTAGCCTGGAGGTGTGGATATCATTATTGGTGTTCCGGTCCAGGTTAGGTGGCTGAAAAGTGTAGTATGAGTTATAGCCTGGTAATGCAGGGGTGCTCTCTGGAGCCTTGAACCAGGTCCATCACTGCACAGATATCAATGTTCTCCATTTTGAGTGCCTTGAGGGAGTGCATTCTAGCATTGAGTAGCATTACCATCAGTTTTTGCTTGCCTGTTCCTGTTACGGAGGCAAATTTGTCATTTGAACCTTGCCTAAAAAAGGCACTATAGGGGTGGCAAGAGCCTTGGCCAGTATTCAGAATCCTAGGGGTGACACCAGAAGCTAGGCCATGAAATGAATTTAGTCTTATCGTTGCTGCCAGATTTCCCCTTGCCTTTATGGTTTGTAGCAACAAAAACTTCTAAACCAGATCTGAAGCTTATGTGATCAAAAAAATCTTCAGCTCCGACACCATCTGTCTCGGTGCTGGTAGAGTTTGAGATATAGAGCCATTCTTCCCTACACTCAGATCACCAATCCTACAGCAATCTTAAGTCTCCAACGCTTCGACTCGGTCTTCCAGGAGTCTTTCTGACTACGTGGATCGGGTGATGCAGAGACTGTTGAGGACACTAGCGCTGGCCAAGTTGTTAGATCCAACCCAGAAGGCTTCCTGTCTTGCTGCATCCACCTCCTCTTCTCCGATTCCTCCTCAGATCCAACCCCGGGTTTCGGAGTCAGAAGATCCAGAGCTGATTTTAGTGGAATCCTCTTGATCCAAAACCTACTACGGGATCTTCGGATCAAACCACTGCTTTGGCATCCTTCCCTCCATAGCAGCTCGAGGAATCTAGGTGCCGACACACTCCTGTCATGTCCAGGAAGGCGAGTCAGATCGGACAGTTGTCTGATTCCGCCTTGCCTCTTTTGGTATTGGCTCAGGTGAGCTCGGCTTCTACCTCTGCATTGGGAATGTCGCTCTTGATTCCAGGGGCTCCTTCGACTTCCTTGGATTCAAGGATATCCTTGGATCAGTGACAAGGGAGGCTTTTGAGGTAATGAGGAGAGTGCTGTCTCCACTGACAGCTCCACTGTCCTCTCCTGATGTTCTACCCCCGAAGGAATCTGTGTCTGCCTCTATACTCTTGCATCCACAGGGATGCAGAAATCCTAGGACCCAGGAGGCCCCACAGGGCACCTCACACTCTTCTGAAACCTGTCCACAGTACCGCTCTGAAGAGAGGTCCCTTGGAAGAGATTATGTAAGAGGAAGCATTTATATTTCCTGGAGGAGTCTGTCACTTCTGATAAGGACCTCGATGAAGCTGAAGGGTCCCTACAGTTGCCTCCTGATGTCTCCTTTGGAGACATTCTGGAAATCCTAAAGCAGAGAGGTGTCTGGAGGTCCACCAACCCTTCAACAGAGGAGGCTGTATACCTGTAGGCCTTCGGATCTCGCCTTCCCTTCTCTTGGGTGTCTCCACCTTTTGATGAACTTATGGACCTAGTTTCTCAGAAGGTGTGGGAACCTGCTTCTAAGAGGCCAAACAAACTAATCACACCCCTATCAGACAGGACCTTTCTAACCGAGGGAGTCCCAGTAGATGCTATGTTTGTGGCGGCAGCCACCAAGAAGGAACTCTGAGACATCTGTCCATCCATCGAACAAGGGGTCTCAGACAATGGACAGATATGGAAAGCATATTTTTCTTCTGTGACTGTTTTCCCTCAGATCGCTGAATTACCTTACTCATTTTACTAGGTTGCAGAGAGACGACCTGAAACAGCTAGGAGATGCTCTCCAAGGTTCAGTAGCTGAAGGGGTTTCAGACTAAATATCCTCTTACCTCTGTACCATAAACTCAGTTGTCAGCACCTCCATGAGACTGATCTCTTATGCAGTGGATGGAGCAAGTAGAGCAGCGGGTTCTGCAATTTCTATAAGGAGACATTCTTGGATGCACTTGTGTGACTTTGCGGAGCCCTTTAAATCTTCCTTTCTGATTGCCTCTTTCGATGTCTCGTCCCTTTCGGGCCCAAAATCAAGGACACACAAACCAGGTGTGAGCAGGCAGGAAAGACTCTGCCATAGGAGTCTTGTTTTACCATGCCTAGCAGACCTTATCCCAAAGGTCAGAAAAATGGCAAAATGTGATTCCGAAAATCTCAGAGTTCATTTCAAGAAGCACATATTGAATCTTCTAATAGGGCAAAGGGGGAAGTAATAATGGAAGACTCCGACCACGCAGCAGAGTGGGTCCACAGAATCAGGGCGACAGAGGTTCTTTCTTTGGTAAGCCCTTTCAACACTCCTGAATGGAGGCCTGTCTGTCCATCGGTCTGGAGGCAGTCGGGAGTCACTTATCTTTGTACCCGGAAGCTTGGCAACAAATAAAAGACAAATGGGTACAAAACATCATATCCAGAGGTTACACCATACCTTTTTTCTTCCCCGTTCCAAACATAAAATAGGTTCCGGATGTTCCTTCCAGTCAAAGGGAACAAGCAACTTTAGAAATTCAAAAGTTGCTAGATAAGAGAGTCATCCAAACGGTCCCTCCAGACCAAATAGGATCCAGAACTTACTCAAGATTCTTTTTAGTTTCAAAGAAAACAAGGGGGACTGAAGACCAGTTCTAGATCTCAGCAATTTAAACAAATCAGTAAAAGTCCAAGTTCTGGATGGTAACACTGCAGTCAGTACTCCTCTTTCTGGGACAAGATGATTGGATGTGCTTTATAGATCTGCAGGATGCGTAATACCACATAAAAATGGACAGATGATCCAGTAGACACCTGCGCTTTCGGCTGGGAGCCAGTTTTGAGCTCTGCCCTTTGGCCTCACTACAGCCCCCCAGAGTGTTCAAATGTATGACAGTAGTCGCGGCTAACTTGAGATGCCTAGGATTCTGGGTGTTTTCAGACTTAGACAACTGCCTCTTGACCGCCATGCACAAGCATCTACTAGTAAAAGCAAGAGGCACCACCTTGCAACTCTGCTGTCACCTTGGAATTGCAATAAACTATGAAAAATCTGCCTTTCTACCTTCTCAGCATGTGGTATTTATAGGAGCAGAATTAAACACAACAAACAAGACGACCAGACTCCATCCATTCAGAAAGAATTCAAGTTATAAGATGCCAGATTTCATGTCTTCTAACAAAGAAAAAAGTTCACCCATAATAGTCCTAAAAGTCCTGGGAGTCATGGCTGCAGCAATAATTCTGATCCCCCTAGCATGTCTACACAGGAGAATTTTCCAGTGGCTGCTGTCCACTCAGTGGTCAATGCAAGAACTGCCGATGTCTCACAAGGTAACAGAAACTTGCAAGAAAGATCGTCGTTGCTGGCTTTACTCCATTTAAGTGACTTTAGGTCAACCATTTGTACTTCCCCAACCACTGGCCACAGTGACCACAGACAGCTCTCAGGGTGGGGGGGGGGCATTATCTGGGAGAGACCTTCCAAGGGACCTGGCAGGGTCACGAGGCCCACTTACACATCATTGTCCTAGAGATGAGAGTGGTACTTCTAGTCTTGCAAACATTCCAGGACTCGTCCGCTAGGAACTATTGCAATACAGACAAGACAGCATGTCAGTTGTATGATACCTAAACAAGGAGGAACCAAATTTTACCCCCTTTGTCAAGAGGTCCTGAGAGCATGGCAGTGGGCAACCTCTTCCCAACGTTTTCTGATGATAGCGCACATCCCGGGAAATCCAACGTGATAGAGTCCACAGAGCGATTCTGATGCCTCACATGTGGTCCCTAAAACAGGAAGTAGCGAAAAAGATTTTCCACAAATGGGGCCAGCTTTGCTGCGACCTTTTTGCGACATACATGAATGCAAATGCAGCAGGTACTTGCCCTTATCCCCCTTCCAGGAGTGTCACCAAGGGATGCAGTTGTTCACGATTGGCCCTTGGGTCTCCTCTGTGCTTTCCCCCCCCTTTCCACTAATACCCAAAGTACTTCAGAAAGCCAGTTTCTTTGGAAGGGACTTGATGCTCATCGCCCCATACTGCCCATGTCAAATTGGGTTCTCCTTCCTGTGGCTCATCTTTGGGAGGAGCCTTGGATTCTGGAGCCGGTTCCAGACCTTTTCACTCGTGCATCAGGAATGCTCCACCCATCCCTTTGGACCCTTAAATTGACAGCTTGGCTGCTCCAATTTCAACATTCGCCTGGTTTCCTAACCACTCCATCAGTTAAACGCACCTTAATTTCTTCTCATAGAGCTTCAACAAGAAAGATGTATAGAAGCAAATGTAAAAGATTCTCCTTATGGGCTTCTCATAGTCACATTGATCCTTTTTCTGCCTCAGTCAATTCCATTCTAGAATTCTTAGCAAAGCTATGCAATGAAGCTGCAGCTACTATTAGAGTTTAGCTAGCAGTGATATCCAATTTTCATCTAGGTGAATCTGACCTTAATATTATGTCTCGTACACTAAAGCGTTTCTTAAAGGTGCTTCATTAAGACCACCTATCAGAGACCCTCCAGCGCCATGGGACATAAATTTCATCATATCTCATTTAAAATTTTCCCCCTTTTGAACCAGCATAATTTTGCGAACTCAAAGTTTTTGATATGGAAAACTGTTCTCTTGATAGCAATCACTTATGCTAGAAAACTGTCAGAGCTGCAAGCCTAGTCTATAAAGCCCACATACTTGCTTTTCCATATGGACAGGATGTCCTTACGACAAACCCTTCCTTTTTCCCCAAAGTTTGTTCAGAGTAAAATGACCTTCGTCATCTGAACCAAACTATAGAACTGCCAGTAGTCTTCCCATATTACGAAAACAGGGCAGAATACATGTTAAATCACCTGGATGTGCATAGACAGTTAAGTTTTTACTTGCATAGAACTAGAGTTTTCAGAAAATCTGATCAACTATTTATCTCCTTTTCAGACTCGAAGAAAGGTACCCTGATCTGTAAGGTAACACTTTCAAAATGGCTTTCAGATTGTATAACTTTTATCTGTAAGTCTCAAAACAGAGATCTCCCCAGAAGACTTAAAGCCCACTCTACAAGAGCCGTTGCATATTCTTCTGCATTTCTGGCAAAACTACCAATCGATACCATTTGTGCTGCAGCAACATGGGCAAAACCACATGCCTTTATCACTCATTGCAAAGTCGATTTGGCCTCCAGGAACAGGGCCTCTTTTGGTTCCATGATTCTGAGGAATATTCTCCCTTGAGCCACCCAAGAAAAATGGTGCTAGGGATGCTGTCCCAACCTAGTAAGAATGAAGGCGAGATAGGACATCATCACATAAATAAGTTGTGCACTCACCACAACGTTCCATGTGTGTTGTCCATCTTCACCTTCTTTCTTACATCCCACCCTCCTTCCCCCGACCTTTCTTACTCCTGAAAGACCGAGATGTATAATTGAATTACCATAATCTCTGACCTTCTTCATCTGACTCGGAGTTGTTTTCTTTAATACTTTCATACCATTATTATAAGAGCAAACAAGAATCTGGGGGAGGTTTCTGGGCATGCTGGGATAGGGTTTAGCCACAAGGTGGCAGAAGACCTCGAGCTTGAATATAAAGCCCGAGTCGGATCTGAGGATCGGATCCCAACCCATCCTAGTAAGAATGAAGGCGAAGATGGGCAACACACATGAACATTATGGTGAGTACATAACTTTTTTTATTGCTAGTCTTTTTTAGGACTGTGTCAAAACATTCTTGTCAGTTGGATTGCTGCACTTTAATTTTCTGTTTGTTTAAACTTTTGTTTTTTAACAAGTTTACTTTTTAAATTATTTTTAGGGCTCTGGTAAACCTGTTTTGTGCTCATCAGTGTGTAATTAAAAAAAAAAAAACTTTTTGATATTTGCATTTTATTTACTATTGCTGACATCTTTTGTCATGTTTCAGATGTCTTTCTCAGCTTTGCTATAGAACAGCTTTACTGGTTCCTCATTGTTTGCTTCCACCAGACACAATTAAAAGAAAATAGTAGACAGCCTCTGCCAGTTCAGCAGGCTGCTTCCTTGACTCAGCTGCAGATGAATGATCCTCTGAATACCTTTTCAAATTTCTCAGACCACTGATTTTCTCTGGCTTCCTCTGGTGTAGTCCCTTCAGCTACTGTGGACTGGCAGTTAGACACATCCTTTGCGGCTGTTTAGTGTGTCCTTCATGGGTTTGGGAAGAACAGCTTTTGACAGTCTCCATGAAAGAGCAGAGTGTGCTTCTCTGCTTGACCAGAGTAAGATTTCTGTTTCTGGGGGTGGTGTCCCTGACATGATTTGCATTGCTTCTGTGGATTTTCCTTGTAAAAAGAAGCAGGAAGGTAAACATTACTTAGCATGTCTGTTACCCTAGATAGGGAAAGTTTATTGGGCTTGGCTCAGGACTTAGTTCAGACTGTTAATCTTTCACATTCTAGTAAGATAAAAAAAATACATCCTTCAGTTTGTGAAGACTTCCAGTGTGAATTGAGGGAACAAATTTTGTTTTCTACTCAAATAACAAATTCTGATTCTGAGGATAATTTTTTGTTTTTTCTTATGAAAACTGTTCCTTTTCTGAACCATTTCTCCAAAATGAGTCAATATTTTCAGTACAAACAAAATGACATTCCAGAGTTTATTCTTCTGCCAATTTTCTTTTCAAAATTCGTATTTATCAAGCTCACATTAGTTTTTGCTTGCTTGCTTTTGATAACAAGGAACAGAATTGCCACTGTTCCTTCATCTGAGGAAGTCTCTAAATATTTTTTATTGCTACTGTTTCTCAAGTAACCAACCATGGTTCATTCTTGCCGTTCATTCATCACTGATGGGTTTGGAGCTGATCCTCTGCTCCGACACGGTCGACTAGCAAGCTCAAAGTTCTTCAGCATTCCGAGACCCCACCCCTTATCCCACAATGCACTGCTGGAATTACCTCATCTAATTTGCCGCAGCAATGATCTCTTGGTTTCCAGCATGGCTCGAGACTTTATTGGGAGTTTTTCAACTTTCAGCAAGTTATATTTTTAATTTTTTTATATATCCTTGTTGTATTATTTATAGCAGATATTACTAGCTAGTAGGTAGTTGTTTTTCTGTGTTCATGCCCCTTCCCTCAGTATTATCTATCTTGCCTTCGGCCCTTTGGTCTTAGGATCCCTTCTTTAGTTATTATTCGGTTTTCCCTGTTGGGACTATTGTTTTTGGATTTATTACCGTTTATAATTAGTTGCCAATTGCCCCTTTTGGGCTGTGTGTGTGTTTGTGTGAGTTACTTAGTTAAAACAGTTCATAATTAATTAGTGTGCTTCAGTTGTGGAAATGTCTGAAGAAAAAGGCAAACATCCAAAGTCTGGGTTTAAAAAATGCCCAGACTGCTGACAGAAAATGTCAGTCACGGATGCCCATGTGCAGTGTGTTTAATGCTTGGATGAGGTACACCTGCAAGAGTCTTGCAGTATCTGTCACTCCTTTTCCACCAGAGTGTTAGCAGAAAGGAAGAGGAAATTGATAGGGGTATCATCAAACACCCCTTTTCTGAGGCATTGTCTGACCAGGATGGAGCCAGTAAATCATCTAAATCTTCCACTGATTCTAGATCCAAAAAAGGAAAAAGGTCGGAGAGTGTGGTGACTTTGGCTCCACTGCCTTCGAAGCTGACAGTCTGCTCTTTTCGGAACTGGGACACTACTTTGGAACCGGTTGCCGAAAAACCTCCATCCATATTGCTCCAGTCTGCTCCATCTGTTCACTTTTCCAGGTCCTCTGTCAGCCGATCTGATCTGGATATGGACTGTCTGGTTCAGTAACTCTTAAAGGCACCAGGCCTAGTTAAATTGCTGTCTGCTCAGACACAACCAACGGAGCCGAAGACCACTACTTTTTATTTGTCTGCTCCTCCTCTGACCACTACTTTTTATTTGTCTGCTCCTCCTCCAAGCCATACTGGAGCCGGAGGAGGCTGACCTGATGATTGTGGATCCCTTGGAGCCGACACCTGCTCCAGTGTCGTTGGCTCCATCTGCTCGGATATTCTTGGTGCCGACCAGGGAGGATAGCCGCACTGACTTGTCAGTGCAGACTCTTCCTCCCGGGTCCTCTGCTCGGGTGAGCTTGGCTTCTACCTCGGGCTCGGTGCCCACGGCTTCGGTGCGAGAGGAGATTGTGGCTCTGGAGCCATCAACTCCTCATTGGAGCCGAGGTGCATTCGTTGCCATGACGCGAGTGTTGTCTCCTAAGACTTCCTCATCTCAGGGTCTTGCCTCTTCTTCCCCTAAAGTGCCTGTGTCAGTTTCTGTTTCCTCTGGTCATCCCAAGCGTAGACATCCAGAGGAGGTATTTTGACTCCCCCCCCCCCCCCCCCCCCCCCCAGGAGTCTCTAACATTGGATACCGACCTGGATGAATCAGAAGGGTCCGCTAGATCCCCCTCTGAAGACATCTCCTTTGCGGAGATTCTTGAAATTCTTAGGCAGAGGGGTGATTGGCAGTAGAAGAGCCCCACTGAGGACGAGTCTGTTCTCCTGAAGGCATTTGGGTCTCAGCCTTCCACCTCTTGGGTATTTCCACCCTACCATGAGCTTATGGATCTGGTCTCTCGTAGGGCGTGGGAGTCTCCAGAATCTGTGGAACCTGTTCAGCCCCTGTCGATAAGGCCTTTTTGACCAAGGGAAGTCCCTGTTGATGCCATGGTGGTGGCGGCAGCCACCAAAAAGGAAATGTCTGAGACTTCATCTATCGATCCTCCTAACAGAGAATCTAGGATCATGGATAGATATGGGAAACGCATGTTCAGTTCAGTGACTTTCTCACTCAGATCACTGAACTACTTGACACATTTTACCAGACTGCAGAGAGATCTCCTTAAGGAGTTGGGAAATGCTCTTCAGGGTGCTGTAGCTTCGAGTGTATCCGACAAGATTGCCACTCAGCTGTCTACCCTCAATTTGATAGTCAACTTGTCCATGTGTCTCGTATCATACGCAGCTGATGGTTCGAGTAGAGCCGCAGGTATAGGAATCTCTCTTCGTAGGCATGCCTGGATGCGCCTCTGTTCCTTCGCGGAACCCTTCAAGTCTTCCTTTACTAATACCCCATTTGACGGCTCATCTTTGAGCTCAAGGTGAAAGAGACTTTGACCAGGTGTGAGCAAGAAAGAAAGAGACTGCTGTCTGAGTCCGTTTTTCCACCCCCACTCGACCCTTTCCCAAAGGTCAGAGGGGAGGAAAGAAGTGGTTCCGGAAAGCCCAAGGAGCCTTTCAAGACACACGTGGAGAAGCCCCCCTCCAGAGGCAGAGGAGGGGGTTTCATTGGAAGACGCCGCCTTCGCGGGAGAGGGTGTCCACACACCAGGGTGACAGAGATCACTTCTCTGGTCTATCCTACCAGCACTCCTGAAGGGAGGCCCGGCTGTCCTACTCTGGAGGCAGTCGGGGGTCACTTATCATTGTACCCCAAAGCCTGGCTAAATATAACAAACGACAGTTGGGTGCAAAATATCATTTCCAGAGGGTATTTCATACTGTTCTCCACCCAGCCTCTTCCCGTTAAAAAAATCCCAGACGTTCCACCCAGTCACATGGGACAAGCAGCAATAGAGGAACACCGATTGCTAAAAAAAAAAAAAAAAAGTCATCCAACCAGTTCAAGCAGACCAGACAGGATTCGGAACTTAATCAAGGTTCTTTTTGGTTCCAAAGAAAATGGGACTGGAAACCCATTTTGGATCTCAGCAGACTCGAACCAATTTGTGAGAAAAGAGAAGTTCCGAATGGTCACGCTACAGTCAATACTCCCGTTCTTGGGGAAGGACAATTAGATGTGCTCGTTCGATCTCAAGGATGTGTACTACCACATAACGATGGCCAGACCATACAGAGATCACCTGTGTTTCCAGCTGGGAGCCAATCATGATCAATTCCGAGCTCTGCCCTTTGGTCTCACTACAGCCCCCTGAGTGTTCACCAAGAGCATGGCAGTAGTCACGGCTCACCTGAGGCATCTAGGATTCCAGGTGTTTTCGTATCTAGACGATTGGCTCCTTATCTCCACCGCCAGGCATCAACTTCTTCAAGCGAGAGGGGCTAGGCATTGCAGTCAACTTCGAAAAGTCTGCCTTGTTGCCATCGCAGTATATTGTTTTTATAGGGACAGAACTAGACACGTCAACCACCACTCTCCGTCTTCCGCCAGAAAGAATTTCTATTCTTCGCCAGCACATCTTGTCACGGATAAAGAGAGCACCAGCAGCAGAGGTTATTGAAAGTTCTAAGATTGATGGCGGAAGCTATTTTAGCAATCCCGTTAGCAAGTATGTATATAAGAATCCTTCAGTGGCTTCAAGAACTTCCAATTATTCACATGATCCTGATAACGAATTCCTGCAAGAAGTATCTTCAGTGGTGGTTGACGTCTCTTCATGTCACAATACGACGTCCTTTCATGCTCCCCCCTCCAGTTGCCACTGTGACCACGGACGCTTCCGTGATAGGGTGGGGGGGCTTTTTCAGGGAAAGACTGCCCAAGGCACATGGACAGATCAAGAATCACATCTGCATATCAATCTCCTGGAGATGAGAACAGTACTTCCAGCATTGCAGTACTTTCAGGACTCTCTTCCTCTAGTGACAGTTGCAATACAGACGGACAGTATGTCAGTGGTCTGGTACCTGAACAAACAAGACGGGACCAAGTCTTATCCCCTTTGCCGAGAAGCCCTCAGAGTATGGCAGTGGGCACTGTCATCCCAGTGCTTTCTGTTGGTAATGCACATCCTGGGCAAATCCAACATCAAAGCGAACCGAGCAGAGCAATCTCATTGCCCCATGAATGGTCCCTCAAACAAGAGATTGTGGACAGGATCTTCTGCAAATGGGGCTAGCCTTCCTGCTACCTGTTCGCCGGTCACATCAACAACAAATGCAGAAGCTATTTTGCCCTGATTCCCACGCTGCGTCACTCCCAGAGGGGATGCTCTTGTCCATGATTGGCCCCCGGCTCCTATGCATTTCACCAATTCCCCTGATACCCAAATTCTTACCGAAAGCAAAGTCACTGGGATGGATGATCATCCTTATAGCCCCTCATTGGCCTCGGCAGATTTGGTTCTCGTTTCTTTACCATCATATTCTGGAAGATTCCTAGATCCAGTTCCGGACTTGTTGGCACATCCGTCAGGGGATCTTCACCCATCATTGCAGACACTGAAGCTAACCGCTTGGCTGCTCCAATTCCCCGCATAGCCAGGCTCTATAATCTTTCCCATGACACTAGTCAGATTTTGTTGGCTTCCCATAAACCTTCCACCAGAAAATTGTATCTTAAGTGGAAGAGATTTTCCATTTGGGCTTCTTCCCACAACATTGACCCTTATCAAGTGCCATTGTCTTCTATCTTACAATTCTTGATAGAAATCTTCAACAAAGGAGTGGCAGCGGCTATGGTGCGAGTGCAATTAGCTGCTATATCTAATTTCCATCTAGGAATTGATGGTTTTAACATTATGGCTCACCAATTGTCTAAGGCTTTTCCAAAAGGTTCTTTTCACATAAGGCCTCCAGTGAAGACACCTTATCCCGCCTGGAATTTAAATTTTATGTTATCTCATATCATTCTTCCTCCTTTTGAGCCTGTATCATCTTGTAAACTAAAATTTTTGTCATGGAAAACTATCTTCTTAGTAGCCATCACTTCAGCCCGTAGAGTGTCAGAGCTCCAAGCCCTATCCATCAAGCCCCCTTACATGGTCTTCCATGCTGACAGAGCATCTCTCAGGACAAATCCATCCTTTTTGCTCAAAGTATGTTCTGAGATTAACATTAATCAAGTCATTGAGTTGTCTGTTTTCTTCCCTAATCATACCAACAAATTGGAATATATGTTGCATAAATTCGATGTTCATAGACAACTTAGATTTTATTTGGACAGAACAAAAGACATTAGGAAATAAGATCAGCTCTTTGTGTCTTTTTCTGAGGCCAGGAAAGGTAAACCAGTTGCTAAAATAACCCTGTTTAAGTGGCTGTCGGATTTATCACCTACACATATGCTTGTCATAATATGCCCTTGTCTAGTAAGGTAAAGGCTCATTCAACCAGAGCAGTTTCTACCTCTTCAGCCTTTCAAGCCAAATTGTCTTTGGATAACATCTGTGCAGCAGCCACATGGTCTAAATCTCACACTTTTATAACTCATTACAAAGTGGATAAGGCCTCCAGGGACAGGGCTTCATTTGGTTCTACGGTTTTGAAGAGTGTACTTCCGTGAGCCACCCAAGATAAGGGTGATATGGACGCTACCCATCAGTGATGAATGAACGATGAGATTGAAGAACTTCACATAAAGAAGTTATGTACTCACCATAACGTTCCATGTGAGTTGTTCCATCTCGCCTTCATTCTCACGTCCCTCCCTCCTTCCCCCTCCTGGCTGGCAGTTGACCTGGAGGCTGTCTTCATCATGGTTTTTCAATGTGTATTCATTCCTAGGCAGAATAATTATTGTACTACTATATGGTACGCAGCAAACAAGATCTGAGGTAATTCCAGCAGTGCATTGTGGAATTAGGGGTGGGATTACAAGCTACTGGAGAACTTTGCGCTTGCTAGTCAGCCGTGTTGGAGCCGAGGATTGGCTCCGAACCCATCAGTGGTGAATGAAGATGAGATGGAACAACTCACATGGAACGTTATGGGTGAGTACATAACTTCTTTATTCTTTGCAGTGTCCTTAAGACTCCGCTAATGTCATTTCAGAGTAGCAGCTGCTGGGCCTGCTAGGAGAAGATTTACATGGTTACAGTCTCAAAATTTACCCCCAAAAAATGTGAAAACCTGAAATTTTGAAATATCTCCTTGATGATGAGGTTGTATTTGGACCATCATCTGCTGAAGTCCTGAGAAAAATGTGATGAGAGGAAAACTGATTCATGGAGTGACAAATTTTTCAGCCTTCCTTTACTAAGTTTGATACAGGTTTCATCCTTAATTCAGGATCTTTTTATAAAAAGCACAGTAAGCTGTTTCAAGAAACTTTAGGCAAGCATTCAAAAAACAATGGCAAGGAGGCTGTAAGCAAGGGAATTGGGTGGCCTATAGATACAAGAACAGTTCAACAAGTGAGAATGAACATCTCCAAAATGTAGTCACCACCCCTGTCTGGCAAATCTTTTGATTATTCCCCTAAAGTGGTTTCTTTTTTTTTTTTTTCTTTTTTTTTTTTTAACTCTTCGGCAACTGATAACCTCAGACAAATGGGGATTACTTCAGACCCTTTGGTTCTTTCAATCATCTGCCAAGGCTACTTCATGATCTGGAAGTCTCTTCCCCCTTTTGAGGCATTCCTCAACCCATTTCAGATCAATATCCCCCTTTTTCAGTTGTGTTGTAGGGTTTACTGGATCAGGGCACTACTAAACCTGCCCAAGGGGGCCCTGAGGGATACAAGGTTCATTTCCAGAATGTTTCTGGTCCTGAGAAAGGAGCACTGCTGGAGGGGCCTGTTCTAGACCTTTCTTTTTCTAATACTTTAAGGTACCCACCTTCAGGATGCTCTCCCTCCAGACTCTGTTTTCCCTCTTGCATCCTCAAGCATTCCTTGTTTTCCTGTACCTGAAGTACACTTGCCTTTATACTCCCATTCACTCTCTCTTCATTAAATATTTACTTTTCTCTGTTTCCTCCTCTCATTTTCAGTTCTCTGCTTTACCCTTTTGTCTTTCCATAGTTCCAAGGGTGTTCACCATGGCTTCAATAATAGCTTTCTTCAGGCTTCAAGGAGTACAGATGTTTCCTTATCTGGACGATCTGCTCCTTCCAGGGCTGCACTTCACCAGGTTTCTTTTGCACAGTCCGGACTTCATCAATCTCCAGAAGTCTGCCCCCCCCCCCCCCCTCAGGATCACATCTTCCTGGGATGCAAGATTAAAATTGCTCCATTGCTGGTATCTCTGCCTGCTTCCAAGGTACTGTCTCTAGCAACCTACTTCCAGGCCTTGCTTTCTCTGTCTCATGCCTACCAGGGAATTTCTGAGGGCTTTGGGGTTAATGACTTAACCATCACCATGCTCCCTTTTGCCAAGCTTCACATGAAGTTGCAGTGGTACCTGTAGTCTGTGTGGCTTTAGCATTGCCAACCCCCTGGAATTTCTTTACTTTTTTGTCTAAAACTCTAGCTTTAGCAGTGGGTTCAACACATATCTCTCAATCCAGACATCCCTTTCCCGTCTCCTCCACCATCTCGGGAGCTTTTTACAGATGCTTCATATCAAGGGTGGGGCAATGTTTTGGGCAGTGTGAGGGTTTAGGATCTCTGGCTCCACATCAGTGACTGGATCACATCAGCATCAAGTAGCTATGGTCTATTATCTTTGCTGGTCAAGCCTTCCACTCTTAATGGCCCTCAGGCCCTTTAAGGGTCTATACAGACAACACCACAGTTATGTGGTACATCAACAAGTAGTGGAATGCAAGGTCTAATCTTCTTTAAAGACTAGCCCTTCAGGCTTGGGATGTAGCTGTCCAAATGCAGGTTTCTCTGCAGGTAGTGTACATTCCTTCAGGGCAAAACCTGGTGGCAGCCACTTTGAAGCAAGTCCATGAATACCCTTACAAATAGATGCTTCGTAGAGAGCTGTTTCTGGACGTAGTTCATTGGTGATGTATCTCGCAAGAGGATTTCTTTTTTCCCTTCTGAACAGACAGCATCCTTGCTTCTGTTCTAGAACCCCAATTCTTCTGGCTTCCATGGAAGGGGGGGTGTGGGTGTTGCTTTATGCTTCCCCAACACCTCTTCCTCCTCTTCCCAGGGTCCTGCACAAGATCAATCAGAACTCTCCCAGAAATCTTGTTGGTGACTCCCTATTGGCCCAGATGGTACTGGTTCCCCCTCAGTTTTTCATCTGGCTAGGGGCAATCATCACAAGTTACCCGGATCTTCTCACAATAGACCAGGGGTTTCTCCTTCACACTAATCTGTCCATTCTTCAGTTGACACGTTGGGTGATAGGGTTTTAATACCTTTTCAACACCATTTCTCTGAAGACATGCTTAAAGTTCTGCAGGAGGCCAGGAAACCCAATACCAGAAAATCATATATGTTCAAATGGAAGAGATTTTCTGTTTGGTGTCTTGAGCTTCACCAGGATCCTTTTTCCTTGGGGTCCGTTTGGTTCTGTATTTCTTGTGTGACCTGCTCCATCCTGGCTTAACATATTTCTCTGGTAAAGCTCATTTGTCAGCACTCTTGTCTGCCTTTGAACCCACTGTTGGCATCTCCTTTTGAAGTTAAACAATTTCTGAAAGGTGTCCTCTACATCAGGCCACCTAGAAAGCCTCTCTCCCCTTCTTATGATCTTAATTTTGTTTTTGAGAAATTGACCCATGCTACCTTTGAACCTGCTGCTCTGCTTCCCTGCAACATTGCAGCTGAATACTGTGTTATTGGTTGCCCTCATTTCCGTCAAGAGAGTTTCTGAATAACATACCTTGATGGCAGATTCTCCTCCTTTGACTTTTCATAAGACAAAGTGTTTCTGTGTACTAATAATTTTTATGATCAAGGTGGTC